>NC_091963.1:8776898-8904223 GCF_031021105.1 Erythrolamprus reginae
TCTCTCTCTCTCTCTGTCTATCTATCTATCTATCTATCTATCATCTATCTATCCATCTATCATCTATCTATCTATCTATCTATCTATCATATCTCTCTCTCTCTCTCTCTCTATCTATCTATCTATCTATCATCTCTCTCTCTCTCTCTCTATCTATCTATCTATCTATCTATCTATCTATCTATCTATCTATCTAATCTATTCTTCCATCCATCCATCCATCCATCCATCCATCCATCTATTTATAATACTAAAACACTAAAAAAAGAAATAAAAATAAACAAATGCAAACCCATGCAAATCCTGCCTTTTGAAGGTTATTTATATGAAAGTGTCTGTTTGCATTTCTCTTCTCCCTGGAAACACCTATTTTGTATACCCTGGAAACAAACTGGAGGGGCTTCGACCAAGACAACACTTCAACGCAGTTATTTTACAGAGAAGACAGCACTTAACCTCTGGTCGACTTTGAGGTTTATAAAAAGAACCATCACTTAAATGAAAGCTGCTAAACTCCACAGAACAGAATCAGATAGACAAGGAGAGGCAGCCTGTTAAAAACAGAACTAAACTGACTCATCAGATTATAAACTTCCCTGGCAGTTTTCGTATTAACACTCCGGATTATTGGCAACCTCTCTGGCTTCTGCCACTGTGAGGCCTGCGGAGGAATCCATACTGCCAGCGGGCAAAACTGTACAGATGTCCATCATGGGAAAAATGAGGGAGGCCAAGGAGACACAGTAGAGGGGCATCAAAAGTTGTCTTCTCCATAAAACACAGGAATTGACATTTCACCATCAATGTAGGATTGACATTTCACCATTAATGTAAACAGAGACAAGGCAAAAGTGATGTGCCGGTGCCTGGAGGCTGTTGGGGTCTGGATGGGTGTCAACAGACTCAAACTCAACCCTGTGGGTTTTGCCTCCCAAGGACAATTCTATCTGTCCGTCCATCACCCTGGGGGGGGGGGGAGTCATTGCCCCCCTCAGAGAGGGTCCGCAACTTGGGCGTCCTCCTCGATCCACAGCTTATATTAGAGAAACATCTTTTGGCTGTGGTGAGGGGGGCGTTTGCCCAGATTCGCCTGGTGCACCAGTTGCGGCCCCTATTTGGACCGGGAGTCACTGCTCACAGTCACTCATGCCCTCATCACCTCGAGGTTCGACTACTGTAACGCTCTCTACATGGGTCTACCTTTTCCGGCCCTGTTTCCTCCCAGGAGATTCCTAGAGAGGCCCCACGGAGGCTTCTCCCTGCCTTTTCCGGCCCTGTTTCCTCCCAGGAGATTCCTAGAGAGGCCCCACGGAGGCTTCTCCCTGCTTTTTCCGACCCTGTTTTCTCCCAGGAGATTCCTAGAAAGGCCCCACAGAGGCTTCTCCCCACTTTTTCCGACCCTGTTTCCTTCCAGGAGATTCCTAGAGAGGCCCCACGGAGGCTTCTCCCTGCTTTTCTGGCCCTGTTTCCTCCCAGGAGATTCCTAGAGAGGCCCCACCGAGGCTTCTCCCTGCCTTTTCCGGTTACAGTTTCGGAGGCTCGGGTTTGTAAGTGGAAAATCTTGAAAACCCAGTTCTTATCTACAAAAGTTCATACGTAGAGGTGTTCTTAGGTAGAGGTACCACTGTATTTAATTGCTGTACGCTGCCCTGGGTCGGTTGAATAATTAATAATGAATAAATGAATAAAAGAAAAGTGAGGCCTTACCTGACTTGCGCCTGCAATCGGAGTAGCCGCTAATCGGGGCCGCGGTGCTGATTTCACGACATCGGTCAAGGGCAGTCCCGTCTCTGCCACAAGTCCTACCAAGATCAATGAGGAGAAACAGAATGAGGGATTGTCTGAACTCCTTGGCAGACGCCTGTGTTGCATTGATCTTCCCCAGACGGGCCAGTCTTCAAGCAGTGAAGGATAAAGAGCAAAGATTTTATTCTCAAATGCACGGATCTAGGCATGTGGGGTCTCAGAGATCACACCTGGGTCAATAATTCAATTTGTCCCATGGAGGGCAAAGCCGGCCACACGGCTGCAAGTTCTACAATATCAGTGATCGCTGAAGAGTGATGATAAGGCAGCCACCGGAAGCGGGTGGATGGAGGAGGAATAAATTGAAGGCCTAGGACCGTTTTCCTTTTTTAAAAAGCAGGTGAACAGAGGGGAAACTTTATTCAGCCTTAGAAACAAGGCCGCAGACCAGAACTCAGGGTGCGATTCAGAGAGTAAGCCCTATTAGTGCCCTCATTCAAACAAACTCACACAATGTGCCTTCTTGGTACATCCAAGGCCCCCCCCCCCAAAAAAAAACCTACTCTGGGAGGGTGGGTTTTTATTCACCAAAGTCTAGGCCAGGGTTTCCCAATCTTTTCCCCTGGGGAATTCTGGGAGTTGAAGTCCACAAGTCTTAAAGTTGTTGACGTTTGAAATCCCTAGTGTAGAATATTATAATTCAGGAGCCTTTTATAGTACCACAAAGCTGTTCTTGGCCATATGTTTAAACACAAAGATACATTAGTTTTATGTAAAAATATTTAAAATACAGGTCAATACCCACAAAAGCCGCTCCGAGTCTCTGGAGAGGGGCGGCCTACCAATCTAACAATAATAATAATAATAATAATAATAATAATAATAATAATAATAATAGTAGTAGTAGTAGTAGTAGTAGTAGTAGTAGTAGTAGTAGTAGTAGTAGTAGTTGTAGTTGTTATTAAAAGTTGGTTTATCGTTAGCAGCTACCAGGGGAATATTTTTATGAGTCTGGTGACCAGAACTGTATTAAGACAGTGATTCTCAACCTTTCTAATGCCGCGATTCCTTAATGCAGTTTCTCATGTTGTGGTGACCCCCAACCATAAGTCTAGTGCCAATTCTCCCAACAGAGAAACATAGAAACATAGAAGACTGACGGCAGAAAAAGACCTCATGATCCATCTAGTCTGCCCTTATACTATTTTCTGTATTTTATCTTAGGATGGATATATGTTTATCCCAGGGATGTTTAAATTCAGTTACTGTGGATTTACCAACCACGTCTGCTGGAAGTTTGTTCCAAGGATCTACTACTCTTTCAGTAAAATAATATTTTCTCATGTTGCTTCTGATCTTTCCCCCAACTAACTTCAGATTGTGTCCCCTTGTTCTTGTGTTCACTTTCCTATTAAAAACACTTCCCTCCTTTACAGAGCTGTAAACTGATTGGCAGGAAGGTCAGAGGGACACCCCCATGAAAAACGCCTGATTGGTCGGATTGTAAAAATATGTTCCAGGGTGCTAGAATAGTAGCTTGAGTTCCTAACGCCAGGGGAAATTTGTCTTTTGCCATGGTCTTAGGTGACCCCTTTGAAACGGTCGGTCAACCCCCAAAGGGGTCCTGATCCCCAAGTTGAGAACTACTGCTCTAAGACATGGGTGTTAAACTCAAACCCCATGGGCCAAATCCTGCCTGTGGTGGTGCTTAGATCTGGCCTGCAGAACTGCTCTGGAACAAACAAAGGACAGGCCTACAATGCCCCAGCTAGCAAAAAAGGGCTCCCGAGCTCGGTTTTTGGCTGTGACAGCCTCCTGCAGCCCTCTGCCAATGAAAACAAAGCTTGGGAGGGCTGCATGGTGTTTGGAAGTCTGTTTTTGCTGGCAGACTGCTGGAGCCTCACAGGCGCCTTTGTGCCACACGAGTGACGTCGAGCGGGTCCCTCTCCGAGGTCAAACACAATCCTGATGCGACCCTCAATGAAATTGAGTTTGACATGCCTGCTTTAAGAAGCGTTATCGAATAAAGACAGCCCTGATGTGCTTTTATTTATTTATTTGTTTTTGTTTTGTCGCACGAATCCCAGCGACCGGTTAGGTCCCACAGAGTTGGCCTTCTCCGGGTCCCGTCGACTAAACAATGTCGTTTGGCGGGACCTAGGAGAAGAGCCTTCTCTGTGGCGGCCCCGACCCTCTGGAACCAGCTCCCCCCGGAGATTAGAACTGCCCCCACCCTCCTTGCCTTTCGTAAAGTTTTTAAGACCCATCTCTGCCGTCAGGCATGGGGGAACTGACACATTTCCCCCGGGCCTATACAGTTTATACATGGAATGTCTGTGTGTTTATTTGCTTTTAATAATGGGGTTTTTAGTGTTTTTTAAATTATTAGATTTGTTCTTACATTGTTCTTGTTATTGTTGTGAGCCGCCCCGAGTCTACGGAGAGGGGCGGCATACAAATCTAATAAATAAATAAATAAATAAATAAACTCTGTGGGACCTAACTGGTCGCTCGGATTCGTGCGGCAGAAGGCGGTCCCGGAGATATGTTTATCGTTTTCTAGTATTGTATTACATGTTTGTATACAGTGATCCCTCGTTTTTTGCAGGCCTTCTCCGGGTCCCGTCGACTAAACAATGTCGTCTGGCGGGACCCAGGGGAAGAGCCTTCTCTGTGGCGGCCCCGACCCTCTGGAACCAGCTCCCCCTGGAGATTAGGAATGTCCCTACCTCCTTGCCTTTCGCAAAGTCCTTAAAACCCACCTTTGCCGTCAGGCATGGGGGAACTGAGACATCTTCCCCAGGCCTATATAGCTTATGTATGGTATGCGTCTATGTCTTTTTAAATTACAGTGGTACCTCGAGATACGAGTTTAATTCGTTCCGGACCTGGGCTCTTAAGTCGAGCAGCTCTTATCTCGAACGACTTTTCCCCATAGGAATTAATGTAAATAATTTTAATTGGTTCCAGCCCTCAAAAAACTCACAAAGTTAGTCTAAATTATGCAGAAAGACATGTTTTTAATGAAGAAATGTACATGTACATATAAATGAATAATGAAGTTTCTTTCACTTAACTTGTAAACTTTCTTAAACTTTTAAATTTACATATGTTCAACTTCTCTGCCACCCAATCCTGTAGGACAGAGGTCCCCAACCCTTTTTGCACCAGGGACCGGCTTTAAGCGATCAAGAGAGGAATGGATGAATGAATGGACGGAGGGTGGGAAGGAAGGAAAGAGGGAAGGGACAGGAACAGAGGAAGGAAGCAAGGAAACTTATGAAAGGGGAGAGTAAGAGAGGAATGAGTGAAGGGAGGGAGGGAGGGAAGAAGGTGGGAAGGAGAAAGAAAAGAAGAAATAGAGGAAGGGAAGGTAAAAGAGAGAAAGAAAAAGAGCAAGAAAGAAAGCTGCAAGCACCCCCCGAGCCCCCCAGGCCGGCTGCAACCTTTTAAAACATGCGCGCCGCTTCGCAGCTGTCTCCTGAAGCCGAACGCGGAAGTTAGCGTTTGGCTTCAGGAGACAGCTCCTTGGCGCTTGTATCTCGAATTTGGGCTTGTAAGTAGAACAAAAATATCTCTCCCCTCCCAGCTCTTATCTCGAGTTGCTCTTAAGTAGAGCAGCTCTTATGTCGGGGTTCCACTGTATGGGGTTTTAGATTTTTAAATATTAGATTTGTATTGTACATTGTTTTTTACTATTGCTGTGAGGCGCCCCGAGTCTACGGAGAGGGGCAGCATACAAATGTAATTAAATAATAATAATAATAATAATAATAATAATAATAATAATAATAATAATGACAGGGGATGGAAGGCACTCTGGAAGGCTTTCCTCCTCATCACCATATAACTATGGTTGTCTCAGCTTCCCCAACATGGCAGCCTCATCCTTCATACACATGTTTTCCTTCCGGGAATGAAGACTAGAAGTGATTGATTCATGGAGTCACAAAGCTAACGTAAGCAGAAAAGGCCACGAGGGAGGGAAGGTTAGCATTTCTTTTTTTTCACTGTAAGGGGCCCTCCTCCCTAGCATTTCACATGGTTAATAAACCACCCGCTCTTCTCTAATTCCTCTCACTTTGCAATACAATTACTCCTCAACTTACAACCACAACTAAGTCCAAAATTTTCGTTGCTAAGTGAAGCAGCTGTTAAGCGAGGTTTGCCCCATTTGACAACCGTTCTTGACACCGCTGTTGAGTGAATTACAGGAGCCGCTAAGTTAGTAAAATGGTTGTTAAGTGAATCTGGCTACCCCGTTGACTTTTCTAACCGGAGATCACGTGACTCTAGGACATGACAACCGCCATAAATACGGGCCAGTTGCCAAGCGTCTGAGTTTTGATCATGTGGTTGCAATGGTTACAGGTGTGGGAAATGGTCGCAAGTCACTTTTTTGGGTGCTGTTGTAACTTTGAACAGTCACTAGACAAGCTGCTGTAAATCAAGGACTGTGTGTATGGACCGTGCCAACGGGGGGGGGGGGGGTTGTTACAAAAAGCTTGAATATAGAACCAAGGTCCTTGCAGACCAAGGTTGAAGGTTAGCGAGGCAAGATGGCCCAATGAAAACCTAGCCTGCCTTACATCCATACTTATCTTGCTGTTTTCACTGGGTGATTTATTTTTAAGGGAGACGAGACCCAGGAATCGATGCCAGCCATGAAACAGCAATTAGAGCTTTTCATGAGGCCTGGGGTGGCACAGTGGTTAGAACACAGCATTGCAGGCAAACTCTGCCCACAGCCTGGAGTTCAATCCTGACAGAGCTCGTCCTTTCATCCTTTAGATCAGTGTTTCCCAACCTTGGCAACTTGAAGATATTTGGACTTCAACTCCATGTGATCATGGAGACGCTACGATAGTTGTAAGTGTGAAGATCAGTTGCAAGTCACTTTTTCCCCCAGTACTGTTGGAACTATAACAAGGGTCGCCCAGAAAGCAATGCACCATATTTTTTCCTCCGCCTACAGTAATGGTACGAATGGGAATGTGTAAATTCTGTGTTTCTTCCGTCAGATAGTGTAGCTACAGCAGTGTTTCGAAATGGCGTCTGTAAGTGATGTACGTTACAAACCGCGTGTCGTCATTGAATTTCTCACTGTGGAGAAAGAAACTATTGGGAACACTCACAAACGTTTGTGTGCAGTTTATGGAGAATCTGCAGTGGACAGAAGTATGGTTAGTTGCAGAAGACATTTTGAGGATGAAGAAGAGGTGATTCGCACAGTGCAGAAATGGCCTCGTGATCAGAACAAGGAGTGGGAGATTACGTGGAAAGATATGGAGTGTAGAAGAAACATCTTTCCTTCTTTCTTTCTTTCTTTCTTTCCTTCTTTCCTTCCTTCCTTCCTTCTTTCTTTCTTTCTTTCTTATGTATGTTGAAATGGACCTTGTAGGTCATCAAGTCCAACCCCCTGCTCAAGCAGGAAATCCTATACCTCCCCAGCCTGATGGCAGTCCAATCTCCTCTTGAATATGTTGAGAGTTGGGGCAATCACCTCTGCAGGCAAGCCGTTCCACTGGTTGATTGCTCTCACTGTCAGGAAGTTCTTCCTTATGTCCAGGTTGATTCTCTCTTTGGTCAGCTTCCATCTGTTGTTCCTCATCTGGCCCTCTGATGCCCTGGAAAATAGAGTGACCCTCTCTCTCCGTGGCAGCCCCTCAAATACCTGTGTACTGCTATTATGTCCTCCCTGGCCCTTCTTTTCACTAGACTATCTATGCCCAGTTCCTGCAATCTCTCTTCGTATTCCAGTCTCTTTCTTTCTTTCTTTCTTTCTTTCTTTCTTTCTTTCTTTCTTTCTTTCTTTCTTTCTTTCTTTCTTTCTGTCTGTCTGTTTTTATTTTATTTTATTTTATTTTATTTTAATTTTATTTTTATGCCGCCCTTCTCCTTAGACTCAGGGCGGCTTACAACATGTTAACAATAGCCCTTTTTAACAGAGCCAACCTATTGCCCCCACAATCTGGATCCTCATTTTACCCACCTCGGAAGGATGGAAGGTTGAGTCAACCTTGAGCCGGCGATGAGATTTGAACCGCTGACCTTCAGATCTACAGTCAGCTTCAGTGGCCAGCAGTACAGCACTCTACCTGCTGCGCCACCCCAGCTCTCAATCATTTTGGTTGCTCTTTTCTGTACCTTTTCTAGAATTTCTACGTCTCTTTTAAAGTGTGGTGACCAGAATTGAATGCAATACTCCAGGTATGGTCTGACCAGGGCGTAATTGTGTGTAAGTTTCATTGTGTTCGATAAATAATTGTTGAAGAAAAAAAATGTGGTGCATTACTTTCTGGGCAGCCCTCACATAATGGCAAAACAAATGTTCATAACTTGGGAATCAACTGTATGGGCTGTGTGTCCAAATGCTAGCAGAGTTTTTTGGTTGGCTTACCATGGATGGCCCTGTAAGCGGAACCTAAGCAGGCTGAATTAGCCGTGTCGATTGTGTACACTGGGACACTGAAGACATCGGACAGGATCTGAAAAGGGGAAAAAAAAGATACACAAAATTACTCTGCAGTTTGTTTCCGTTGTCAAAGACACAGGCAGACAAGACTGGCAGCCAAAAGAGATCCGATGCTAGGAATCACCACTGGGAAATTAATTAAAAAGTAACTTAAGGCATCTTTCAGACGGAGAGATGGATCAACAGAAAAACGTAACAGGTAATAATTAAGGTTAAGGTTAAAGTTGGCAAACAAAGTCCTGGAGACTTGGGGTGACATCCATCCTCAGCCACGGAAACCTACTGGATGTAGAAGAATTCAGAAATAACTTCGATGGAAGAAGTAGATGAATCATTACAGGCAAAAATATGGCTATTCAGCCCTGGCAAAATGAAAAGGAACAGTCCCTCAAAATAAACTTTTCTTGCTTCTCTTTGGTATAGTCCTTCATGGCATCGGACCGGAATATCACCGGGACCGCCTTCTGCCGCACGAATCCCAGGATTTGGTCCCACAGAGTTGGCCTTCTCCAGGTCCCATCGACCAAACAATGTCGTTTGGCGGAACCCAGGAGAAGAG
Source organism: Erythrolamprus reginae (assembly GCF_031021105.1). Lineage (NCBI taxonomy): Eukaryota > Metazoa > Chordata > Lepidosauria > Squamata > Dipsadidae > Erythrolamprus > Erythrolamprus reginae. The sequence goes on from NC_091963.1 coordinate 8,785,679, forward strand.
CCTTCTCTGTGGCGGCCCCATCCCTCTGGAACCAGCTCCCCCCAGATATCAGAGTGGCCCCCACCCTCCTTGCCTTTCGCAGGCTCCTTAAACCCCCCCCCTTTCGTCAGGCATGGGGGAATTGAAATTTCCCTTCCCCCTAGGCTTATAGAATTTATACATGGTATGCTTGTATGTATGAGTGGTTCTTTAAATTGGGGTTTTTTAGATTATTTTTAGTATTAGATTTGTTTACATTGTTTTTTATATTGTTGTTAGCCGCCCCGAGTCTTCAGAGAGGGGCGGCATACAAATCTAATACATGAATGAATGAATGAATGAATGAATGAATGAATGAATGAATGAATGAATAAATAAATAAATAAATAACCTAAAGTAGAGAGAAACTCCTGTAGGCTTTCAAGTTTACGACATGTATGACAATGAAGTACCGTATTTTTCAGAGTATAAGATGCTTCGGAGTATAAGACACACCTTAGTTTTGGGGGAGGAAAATAGGGGAAAGAATCTGCTTACCAGGTATTCATCTGGCTAGTGTCCTTAGCCAGCACATTATTTTATCCCCTGGTTTGGGCTTTAAAAAAACTTTATTCGGAGAGCTTGCAATGAAAGAGCTTGCAAGCCAGTAAGAGCTGGGAACATCATTAGCACTTGGAAAGAAATATTCGGAGCAAATAGAGCAATGGAAAAAAACCCTGCAAAGACTTAGGGCTTGGAAAACATTCTTCGCAGAGAGTAACAATGAAAAAGCTTGCAAGCTAGTAAGAGATGGGAACATTGTTAGTACCTGGTTAGGGCTGGAAAGAAACTTATTCGGAGCAATTTAGAGCAATGAAAAAAAATCTGCAAAGACTTAGGGTTTGGAAAACAGTTTTTGCACAGAGAAACAATGAAAGAGCCTGCAAGGTAAGAGCTGGGAAGATCGTTAGCCGCTAGCTAAGGCTGGGGGGGGGGGCTACATTCAGAGTATAAGACGCACCCAAATTATCAGCCCCTTTTAGGGAGGAAAAAGGTGCATCTTATATTCTGAAAAATACGGTAAATGCATCTGATGTTGCAGTGACTGTTTCCTGACCTATCTCAAAGACCAATATCAAGTGAGTTTTGGCCAGTTGCTCTTTCTCGGCCTACTTCAAGGGTCTTTAAGCTTGAGATAAAATGAATGGAAACTCATAGAACACATTGGGAAACAGGTGGGATATAAATCTAATACCTACATAGATTATGGATAGTCCCTGGATTTTGTAAATCCTACCAAATAAATCCCGTTTCATGGAAAAACACATGAGGATGTATCACTTGGCCACAATTCAACATGAGCCAAAAATCAGCTTAGAATAAGAGCAGGAATGGAATTTTAAAGCTCTCCAGTACTGTCTGCATTCTATTTTGCAGCTTGCAAACTAATGGGCAAAGGGGTTTTTAATCAAAAGCCAGATCTGAAGAAATATTGCACTTATTAAACAGAGAAGTCTGCTGGAGATCTTATTATTCTTGTCTCATGACTGGGAAAGAACCCCAATAGGCAAAATCTGGGGTACTTTTTTCTACACTAAGCCTGCAATGAAAGAATATTTCCTTTCCAATTCTGGAATGTGCAAATAATATCAAAATAATAACAAAGTACTGAATTAAATCCAGGAGTTTTGAAAACTATTACCCGGACACAGGATTAAGGAGAAAGGATTGAGAAGATACTAAACCGAGATGAATTTAACACACAAAAATCTTACTTGTCTTTACCCATTCTTGGAAAAAATAAAATCCCTATCCAATATTTTGCCCCTGAGAAATATTGGTGTTTGGATTTTTAGCTCCCCAGCAACATAGCCACCAAGAAACTAAAAACAATCAGATACTTGCAAATTATGGGCAGCAAAAAGGAAAGAGGCCATAGGACTGAGTAGAGCTACTTCAATCTCACTTAAAACATTCGTTTTGGGGGGGGGGGGGAGCAAGAATGTTTAAATATGTAAAAAAAAAACCAAAAGTGAGCAATGTTTGGAGCTTAGCATTTACTAATCAGGCAGAATTAATCGGGTTGCTGACTTGGCTTCGACATATCCTTCAGAGTTCCTTCTCTTCCAAAACCCTAAAATGAATTTCCTAGAAATTATATCCTCAACAGATCAATTCTGCATGCTCCATGATCTCCACTGAGGTCAATTGAAGGCAGATCGTTTTCTGTTTTTTAAATAATCCTGGAAAACGGAGTTGGCCTTCTCCAGGTCCTGTCAACCATACAATGCCGTTTGGCGGGGCTGAGGGGAAGAGCCTACTCTGTGGGAGCCCCGGCCCTCTGCAATCAGCTCCCCCCCAGAGATTCGCACTGCCCCCCGCCCTCCTCGTCTTTCACAAAAGTCTCAAGACTCACTTATGTCACCAGGAATGGGGCAATTAGATCTAGGCCCCCTGGCCAATAAATGAGATATATGGCTGCGATTGAATTGTTTGGTTGATTTTAATATACTGGTTTTTTTAGCTTACTTGGTTTTTTTAATTAATTAGATTTGTCTTTGTATTCACTGTCTTATATTGTATCCTGTGAGCCGCCCCAAGTCTTCGGAGAGGGGTGGCATACAAATCTAATTAATAATAATAATAATAATAATAATAATAATAATAATAATAATAATCACGCAGTCCTAGGTGCTTGGGAAGCACCCGACTGGTGATGAAATACGAAATCCAGCATAGTGATCTCGTTTGCTGTGTTGTATTGACATAATAATAATAATAATAATAATAATAATAATAATAATAATAAGAAAAAGAAGAAGAAGAAGAAGAAGAAGAAGAACAACAACAACAACAACAACATGGTGCAGGTAGCCTTTGACTTACAACCATTTATTTAGTAATCATTCAAAATTACAACGGCACTTTTCTGATCCCAATTGTGGTTGTGAGTGGAGGATTAACTGTAACTGGGTTTTTTGTTCACAGGATGCAAAGAGGCTAAGGTTACAGAACCTTAGATCAGTGATGGAGAACCTAAGCCATATCTGAGGGCAGGCTAGATGTTGCCCTATGTCAGCTGACTTTTTGGGCTTCTTTTTGGCCGTTTTCGCTCTCCCCACGGCGAATGTGACCCAACACCCCAACCGGAAGTTAATTTGTGTGTTCACCCTCAGCTTTCTTTTCACTGTCAGAGGTCTTCAAGAACTTTTTTGGCTTTGGACAGTTGTAGCAAAGTAGTCGCACATCTCAGCTGATTTCTTCTGCAGACGGGAAGAATTTCCTGGAGGCCTCTGCAGCTGATAACAGAACTCTAGATCGATCCGGAGCTGTTATCAGCTAGAGAAGCCTTCAGGAAAGCATTGCCGGCTGCAGAAGAAATGGGCCGAGATGTGAGAGGCTGGTTGCAATTATCAGAAGATAAATAGTAGGATAGCTCCATTTCCTTTCATTTCGAAACTGGCTTGTTGGACCATTGTTCGCCACTTCTAGGGTTCAGGACTCTGGGGAGAGGGAAAAACAGCCCAAGGGACCTACTGGAGGTCATACCTGTGAGCATGTGCCAGGGAGGCAGTGGAGGGCTGCACATGCACAGGGCATTGAATTATGGGCGTGGGCACACCTTTTTGGCACCCAAGTCGAAAAAGGTTCGCCATCACTTGCTTTAGATTATTATTATTATTATTTATTAGATTTGTATGCCGCCCCTCTCCGTAGACTCGGGGCGGCTCACAACAGCAATAAAACAATTCATGACAAATCTAATAATTTAAAAACATTTTCAAAACTCCGTTATTAAGCAGACATACACACAGACATACCATACATAAATTGTATAGGCCCGGGGGAGATATCTCAATTCCCCCATGCCTGGCGGCAAAGGTGGGTTTTAAGGATGTATGTTGAGTTGTGTGATTGTTCTTAATAAGGGTTTCTTAATTGTTCTGCTTTTAAACATTGGATTTGTAGACTGTATTGTTTGTTGGGAGCCGCTCCGAGTCCTCGGAGAGGGGCAACATACAAATCTAATTAATTAATTAATTAATAATGGATGGACGGACGGATGGACAGACAGACAAGGTAGGTAGGTAGGTAGGTAGGTAGATAGATAGATAGATAGATAGATAGATAGATAGATAGATAGATAGATAGATAGATAGATAGATAGATAGATGCAACTGAGTGCAATTGTAATACACAATGGTAGTAATACCCAGACAATAGCAAAAGGTTCCAATAAAGTTGTGGCTTATTGACTGTTTCCCAGTTGTTGACTCTGAAAAGCACCTGCTTTAATTTGCCTTTCCCAGGAACCTAAAGATGTCAACTTCTGTGGTTTTCTGGCTACAGATCGACGTGACCTTTTCTACTTGGTGTCATGTCACAGTACGACGATGTGTCAACCGATGACGTGAAGCCAAAGGCTCTTTTCCGAGTGGGGATGAGCTGGTCTTCATCAACACCGAGAACAGGAAAATGTGGCTGAGAGAACAGTTTAGGAAGTATCAATTTTTTTTTAACAATCTGCTTTCAAGTCCATTCTTAAGTTGTAAAGAAGTGCCAATTCTCTGTACAGCGTATACACAGTCAGAGTGTTGCAAATACAGTGGTACCCCTACTTAAGAATGTCTAAGGAGAACTAAGGAGAAATTCTCTGGCAATCAGAACAATTAATCATCAGTGGAACAGCCTGCCTCCAGAAGTTGTAAATGCTCCAACACTGGAGGTTTTTAAGAAGATATTGGATAACCATTTGTCTGAAGTAGTGTAGGGTTTCCTGCCCAAGCAGGAGGTTGGACTAGAAGACCTCCAAGGTCCCTTCCAACACTGCTGTTGTTATTGTTGTTGTTGTTGTTATTATTATTATTTCAACAATACAACACAGCAAAATATATCATTATGCTGGATTTCGTATTTCATCACCAGTAAGGCTCTTCCCAAGCACCTAGGACTGCGTGATGTAGTGGCGAATTATGTGTGCCGATCCAGTAAACGGAGCGTTTTCCTTTCTCTGGGCGCTTGGAGAGGGAATAAACCTCTGCCAGCACCCAGACAAAGGAAAACACTCCGTTCACTCTGGGCTGCCAAAGCCTCCTTAAGTGCCACCGAAAGGCTACTCTGGTAACCCAGAAAAGCCCGAGATGGCGAGGATTAAATGGGGGAATGGCAGGAAACTGGCCGGGCCTTTGTGCCACTCTCAAATTTCCTGGGAAATTTTTCCAGGCTCGGGTTCTTAAGCAGAAAATGGTTCTTGAGAAGAGGCAAAAAAATCTTGAACACCTGGTTCTTATCTAGAAAAGTTCTTAAGTAGAGGCGTTCTTAAGTAGAGGTACCACTGTATTAGAGAGTAGATTGGATTAGGCGGGATATCATAGCTACATCCTCCTCCTCTTCTTCTTCCTCTTCCTCCCACCCAGATTCCGAGCTTTTATTTCTTTCCCAATGGGTTTGCATGCATTATTTGCATTTACATTGATTTCTATGGGAAAAATTGTTTCTACTTACAAACATTTCTACTTAAGAACCTGGTTATGGAATGAATTAAGTTCTTAAGTAGAGGTACCACTGTAATTGCAGATAATTGGTGCCAAACAGCAGATTATGCTCAGCAAGCTCTAATTTGATTGGAAGTTTCCATGGTAGTTTTCCAGACCAATTGGCGTTTGCTCCAGGTTCTTTGCGTAGGCAATGTCCAGATGACCTGGACAGTAAATCACGAATGTCCTTCCATACAAATGGTCACGTAAACATCTCCTATGCAAATTTCATTGCCGGCTAATTCCTCCTAAGGCTCTGCCTACTCAAGACCTTGGTTTCCTGGTTTTGATTTTTGACTCTAGAGGTCACCAGCTGGCTTAAAAGGGCACACCAGATGCTGATGTCAAATGCAAAAAGCCGTACTTACTTGTAAGATTGCCTTATTATGGGATGCCCCGCCAGTAGCCAAGATTTTTGTGGTTGGCACTACAAGCAAAGAAGAAATGAAATTAATACAAGTAGGAAAAGATCCTATCTACACTACAGAAAATCATAACGGGATACAACGTCTTAATGATAGAACACATTAATAACAGTACTGAAAATATTGAAAGATGACACATCTGCTAATTGGTTTAGAGCAGGGGTAGGGAACGTTGGCTCTTCTATGACTTGTGGACTTCAACTCCCAGAATTCCTGAGCCAATCATGCTAGCTCAGGAATTCTGGGAGTTGAAGTCCACAAGTCACAGAAGAGCCAACGTTCCCTACCCCTGGTTTAGAGGGTGAGTTATTGGCAGATAAGGTGGCCTGGCAAAGAGGATTTCATTCTGGGTCAGAATTCTGGCTTGACCCTTCAGATGCCACATGAAACAATGAAGTTAGGCAGGGATATCAGACCTACCTTACAGCAGGGGTCTTCAAACTTGGCAACTTGAAGACCTGTGAACTTCAAGTCCCAGAATTGAAGACCACAGGTCTTAAAGTTGCCAAGGTTGAAGACCCCTAATTTGTTGAGGAAATCTGGAAGTTGAAATCCATAAAAGTTGCAAACCTTGCTTTATTCATTATGCCAAACTGGCTTAATTTTAAACTGCTGGGTTTTTTATAGTTCCTATTAAACATTTTCAACTATGTTTGTTTGTTTAGTTAGTTAGTTAGTTAAAGTTAGTTAGTTAGTTAGAAAGTTAGTTAGTTAGTTAGTTAAATGTATAGGCTGCCCTTCTCCTAATGAACTTAGGGTGGCATACAACAATTAAAAAGTACAGAGATAAAAGATACCATTTAAAACCCCAATATTGAACATTCATTAAAAAACAAATTTTCACTCATTACAGCATTTCCATATCAGTATCAATATCATCCACGACATTTGTAATTTACATAAATTCTATTTCTATGACTCTGTCCTACATTATACAGTCATTTAAATTATACAAATATTTACATATCATCAATATTCTATGATTCTTATACAGTATTTGTATTCCTATTCTCTAGCCAGGTTCACCATCTACTCCAAATTTGATAGTATTCTTGATTCTTCTCTCTCTTTCAATTCCATAGTTAACTTATCCATCTTTGCACACTCAAGTACCTTTCTTAAAATGTATTGCCTCTGAAGGAACGTAAGAACCTAAGAAGAGCCATGCTGAATCGGGCCAAAGCCCATCGAGTCCAGCATTCTGTGTCACACAGTGGCCCACTAATTGTCCATGGGGATCTTGAGCAGAAAGAGCAGAAAGAGAAGGCAAAACCCTCCCTTTCCCTTGACCCCCAACAAATGGTACCCAAGGGAATCCTGCCTGTCTCAATCAACATAGAGGCGGCACTTGGACATCCATTTCAATAACCGGAATATTAGACTGTTTCCAATTTTGAGCGAGAACGATTCTGGTTGCAGTTAGTACAGTGATACATCGTCTTATGAACCCCTCGTCATATGAACTTTTCGAGATACGAACCTGGGGTTTAAGATTTTTTTGCCTCTTCTTCCGAACTATTTTCACCTTACGAACCCCCCACTGCCACTGGGATTCCGTTGCCAGGCGAAGGCTCCCTTCGTTGGGAAACCCCACCTCCGGACCTTCTGTTGCCAGCAAAGCGCTCGTTTTTGCACTGCTGGGATTCCCCTGAAGCTCCCCTCCATGGGAAACACCACTTCTGGACTTCCGTTGCCAGTGAAGTGCTCGTTTTTTTGATGCTGGGATTCCCCTGCAGCATTGCAAAAATACGGAAGTCCGGAGGTGGAGTTTCCCATGGAGGGGAGCCTCAGGGGAATCCCAGCAGTGCAAAAATGGGTGCTTTGGCTGGCAAAAGGGGTGAATTTTGGTTTAGCATGCATTAATCGCTTTTCCATTGATTCCTATGGGAAACACTGTTTCGTCTTACGAACGTTTCACCTTACCAATCTCGTCCCGGAACCAATTAAGTTCGTAAGACAAGGTATCACTGTATATGTAATAATATATATTGACCTATAAAGCCCTACATGGCATCAGACCAGAATACCTTCGGGACCGCCTGCTGCCGCACGAATCCCAGCGACCGATTAGGTCCCACAGAGTTGGCCTTCTCCGGGTCCAGTCGACAAAACAATGTCGTCTGGCAGGACCCAAAGGAAGAACCTTCCCTGTGGCGGCCCCAGCCCTCTGGAATCAACTCCCCCCGGAGATTAGGATTGCCCCCACTCTCCTTGCCTTTCATAAACTCTTAAAAGGAGGCTGGCGAGGACTCAGTGCCGGAAAGCAGAGGTTCAGGCAGGGCCTTCAGAACCTCCAGTACCTCATCACATCAGTAATAGGGAAGAAGAGGTGGAGCCTCTTCTTAATGCACGAGCCCACAGAGCTGCCAAAAGGCAGAAATGGCTACTCAAGAGAAGGTCTCCTCGGGAGTAAGGCTTGGGGCTAATTGGCCACTCCCCTAGTCTACTTAAGGGATGAGCAAAAACTCTGCAGGAAACAATTTTTGTTCGTTCATTTACCTCCCTGGTCTGAAAACGTCTGCTCAGCTTATCTGTTTTGGCTTTCTTCCTGCAGACTGCTTCTAGGCATTTTGCCAACTCTTGTAAGCTTCTTGAGCTATTCAGGACTAATTGCTTAGACTTAATTTACGAGTTCATGGACTTTTGCTAGCTGTTTAATTAACAGCTGGTCTTTCAAGAAAAGACTGCTTTAGCTTGTGTTTGTGTGTGCGTCAACTACTAAGCAAGATTATTAATAGTCGTTAATTGAGTAAACATAGGTTTGAAGAAACTGCATATGTCACTAGACTGTGAATGTGTAGGATGCTGTAGTATGTTTTTGAATGTTTGACTTTTAAATGTTAGCTTTTTAAAATATTTTAAATTATTTATTTCTGTTAATTGGATTTAGAAGCGTTTTATATATTGTACTTTTATTGAAATGTTATAAGCCGCCTCGAGTCCATGGAGAGGGGCGGCATATAAATCAATCAATCAATCAGTCAGTCAAACAAACAAACAAACAAACAAACAAACAAACAAATATGTGCTATGTTTTTTCTGGTCCATAGCTGAGGCTGCTAGACTTCAGACAGATAAGAGATAAGATAAGAATAAGAACGGGCAATGTCAGACATCTCAGAGAGGACCCTCTCTCTAGTTTGTTGGACTAAAATCCTGAGAGGACAAGTGATGCACTTTCATACCTGAAAAACTGTTAGTGTAACTTTACAATAATAAGACTATTTTTGGAATGCGCTTCTTGTTCGAGCTACCTCGAATGACTGACAGGCATAGCAAGACCAACTGCAAATGGCCTGCTTGAATTTTTCAAAGTTGTCCACAAGGGAGGAACAAGGCTGTCAAGATAATGGTTTCAATCACACAGTCAAGTCTTACCTTTCTTTACGCCAATGTCCCCCTACGGAATCCTCCGCTTTCCTTTAGCGCAGGAATTCCCACTGCCGTCAAGACCAGTGCTGAGAGTTTGAGTGTCATCCACCCATAAATTTAATCAGAGCTTCCTTTTCAGGTGAAATTTCAACGATGCACAAATTGGGTTTAAAAAGCCATTAGGTTCCACATCACTGTCAATAAATAACTCAAGCACACAGCTCGGTAATCCCTTGGAGGAAACAAGTTTCAATTCTACTCGTATGCGGTGGCAGAAGCCTGCCAATATTTGTAGAAAGGTGTTACAAAAGCCACTGGAAAAACCTCTGGAAACTACTACAGTCAGGAGACTAAACAAACAAAACTCCGCCGCTCGCAATAAAATCCCTTACACCACCAGGAATGAAAACTTAGGCTTGGACAAGCGAGAACTATGTGCCTACAGGCCGACCTAAATGTAGCACATAAAATTATCCGCTACTACATACTACTTGTTAACGACTACTTTAGCTTCAACAGCAATAATACACGAGCACACAACAGATACAAACTCAAGGTAAACTGCTGCAAACTTGATTGCAGAAAATACAACTTCAGTAACAAACTGGTCAATGCCTGGAATGCACTACTGACTCTGTTGTTACATCCCCAAGCCCCAAAACTTTATTTTTTAAAAAATATTTTTTTATTAAATTATATACATATTAAAAACACAGAAACAGATCAGTGTATTATCAATTTGTGAGTACATTTGTAAGATGTCTGTTATATGACAGTACAACATATATACCCATCCCTCCCCCCCTCCCCTGCTGTATCCTTTACAGCAGAGGTCCCCAACCGCCGGTCTGCAGACCGGGACCGGGCCGTTGGGGTTTTCCAGCCGGTCCGCGGCGGCGCTGCCCTCCCGGCAGAGGACATTATACAGGACAGGGTGGGGCGTCGGGCAGGGCGGGGAGAATCAGGAGGCTCCTTTGGCGGCTTGGGGCTGCCTGGCTTTGTGATTTTGGCTGGGGGGGGAGTTAGGAAGGTCCTACTTCTCCCCCCCCAGCCAAAAACTCAACGCCTATCTGCTGGATACGGGCGATGAGCGGGACGAGCGGCGCGGAAGCCGGTGGCTGTGGCAGCTGCTGCAAGAGGCTTCCGCACCGCTCTGTCCCACTCATCGCCCGTATCCAGCAGATAGGCTTTGAGTTTTTGGCTGGGGGGGGGGAGAAGTAGGACCTTCCTAAGTCCCCCCCCCAGCCAAAAACTCAAAGCCTATCTGCTGGATACGGGCGATGAGTGGGACAGAGCGGCGCGGAAGCCTCTTGCAGCAGCTGCCACAGCCACCGGCTTCGGCGCCGCTCGTCCCGCTCATTCCCCGTGTCTGGCAGAAGCTGCTGCCCGAGTGCTCTTGGCTGGCGGGATTCAAAGTGCTGGGGTGGGGGGGTGTCCTGACAGCCCCCCCACCCCAGTGCTTCGCCTCCCGCTGGGACACCCCCCACCCCAGCACTTTGAATCCCGCCGGCCAAGAGCACTCGGGCAGCAGCTTCTGCCAGACATGGACAATGAGCAGGACGAGCGGCGCCGAAGCCGGTGGCTGTGGCAGCTGCTGCAAGAGGCTTCCGCGCCGCTCGTCCCACCCATTGCCCGTATCCAGCAGAAGCTGCTGCCCGAGTGCTCTTGGCCGGTGGGATTCAAAGTGCTGGGGTGGGGGGTGTCCCAGCGGGAGGCGAAGCACTGGGGTGGGGGGGCTGTCGGGACACCCCCCACCCCAGCACTTTGAATCCCGCCGGCCAAGAGCACTCAGGCAGCAGCTTCTGCTGGATACGGGCGATGGGTGGGACGAGCGGCGCGGAAGCCGGTGGCTGTAGCAGCTGCTGCAAGAGGCTTCCGCGCCGCTCTGTCCCACTCATCGCCCGTATCCAGCAGATAGGCTTTGAATTTTTGGCTGGGGGGTGGAGAAGTAGGACCTTCCTAACTCCCCCCCCAGCCAAAATCACAAAGCCAGGCAGCCCCCAGCCGCCAAAGGAGCCTCCTGATTCTGCCCGCCGTGTGGAGAAGAGTGGAGGGCTGCATCACTAAGCTCCACCCCTCCATAACCCCACCCCCATATGACCAACGCTCCCCCCCCCCGGGCCGTGGAAAATTGGTCTAGCTTAAAGCTGGTCCCTGGTGCAAAAAAGGTTGGGGACCTCTGCTTTACAGCATATCTCGTTATAAGTTCACGGATATTTGTATCAGTGTAATTATACATATATAGAAATAATAATAATAATAATAATAATAATAATAATAATAATAATAATAATAATAATAATAATACAGTGATCCCCCGCTCTTTGCGAGGGTTCCGTTCCAGGACCCCCCGCAACGAGCGGGTTTTCGCGAAGTAGCGCTGCGGAAGTAAAAACACAATCTGCGCATGTGCAGAGGGTGTTTTTACTTCCGCAGCGCTAGCGAGGAGCCTAAGATTGGGTGCGGCGCGGGTGTTTTAAAACATCCCCGCCGACATGAGGGGCTCGCTAGCACACCCCCAAACCCGGGTTGGGGGTTCGGGGGTGTGCTAGCGAGCCTCCCATGTCGGCGGGGATGTTTTAAAACACCCGCGCGACTTTCCAATGAGTCCCGAAGACAAACGCGTTGTCTTCGGGACTCATTGGAAAGTCGCGCGGGTGTTTTAAAACATCCCCGCCGACATGGGAGGCTCGCTAGCACACCCCCGAGTCCCCAACCCGGGTTTGGGGGGTGCTAGGAAGCTCCCATTGTTGGCGGAGACCTTTTAAAACACTCGCGCGGCTTCCAAACCGAGTCCTGAAGCCGCGCGAGTGTTTTAAAAGGTCTCCGCCAACAATGGGAGCTTCCTAGCACCCCCCAAACCCGGGTTGGGGGCTCGGGGGGGGTGCTAGGAAGCTCCCATTGTTGGCGGAGACCTTTTAAAACACTCGCGCGGCTTCCAAACCGAGTCCTGGAAGCCACGCGAGTGTTTTAAAAGGTCTCCGCCAACAATGGGAGCTTCCTAGCACCCCCCAAACCCGGGTTGGGGGCTCGGGGGGGATGCTAGGAAGCTCCCATTGTTGGCGGAGACCTTTTAAAACACTCGCGCGGCTTCCAAACCGAGTCCTGGAAGCCGCGCGAGTGTTTTAAAAGGTCTCCGCCAACAATGGGAGCTTCCTAGCACCCCCCAAACCCGGGTTGGGGGCTCGGGGGGGGTGCTAGGAAGCTCCCATTGTTGGCGGAGACCTTTTAAAACACTTGCGCGGCTTCCAAACCGAGTCCTGGAAGCCGCGCGAGTGTTTTAAAAGGTCTCCGCCAACAATGGGAGCTTCCTAGCACCCCCCAAACCCGGGTTGGGGGCTCGGGGGGGGTGCTAGGAAGCTCCCATTGTTGGCGGAGACCTTTTAAAACACTCGCGCGGCTTCCAAACCGAGTCCTGGAAGCCGCGCGAGTGTTTTAAAAGTCTCCGCCAACAATGGGAGCTTCCTAGCACCCCCCAAACCCGGGTTGGGGGCTCGGGGGGGGTGCTAGGAAGCTCCCATTGTTGGCGGAGACCTGTTAAAACACTCGCGCGGCTTCCAAACCGAGTCCTGAAGCCAAGCGCAGAAGTTCGCCTTTGGCGCTTGGCTTCAGGACTCGGTTTGGAAGCCGCGCGAGTGTTTTAAAAGGTCTCCGCCAACAATGGGAGCTTCCTAGCACCCCCCAAACCCGGGTTGGGGGCTCGGGGGGGGTGCTAGGAAGCTCCCATTGTTGGCGGAGACCTTTTAAAACACTCGCGCGGCTTCCAAACCGAGTCCTGGAAGCCGCGCGAGTGTTTTAAAAGGTCTCCGCCAACAATGGGAGCTTCCTAGCACCCCCCAAACCCGGGTTGGGGGCTCGGGGGGGTGCTAGGAAGCTCCCATTGTTGGCGGAGACCTTTTAAAACACTTGCGCGGCTTCCAAACCGAGTCCTGGAAGCCGCGCGAGTGTTTTAAAAGGTCTCCGCCAACAATGGGAGCTTCCTAGCACCCCCCAAACCCAGGTTGGGGGCTCGGGGGGGGTGCTAGGAAGCTCCCATTGTTGGCGGAGACCTTTTAAAACACTCGCGCGGCTTCCAAACCGAGTCCTGGAAGCCGCGCGAGTGTTTTAAAAGTCTCCGCCAACAATGGGAGCTTCCTAGCACCCCCCAAACCCGGGTTGGGGGCTCGGGGGGGGTGCTAGGAAGCTCCCATTGTTGGCGGAGACCTGTTAAAACACTCGCGCGGCTTCCAAACCGAGTCCTGAAGCCAAGCGCAGAAGTTCGCCTTTGGCGCTTGGCTTCAGGACTCGGTTTGGAAGCCGCGCGAGTGTTTTAAAAGGTCTCCGCCAACAATGGGAGCTTCCTAGCACCCCCCAAACCCGGGTTGGGGGCTCGGGGGGGGTGCTAGGAAGCTCCCATTGTTGGCGGAGACCTTTTAAAACACTCGCGCGGCTTCCAAACCGAGTCCTGGAAGCCGCGCGAGTGTTTTAAAAGGTCTCCGCCAACAATGGGAGCTTCCTAGCACCCCCCAAACCCGGGTTGGGGGCTGGGGGGGGTGCTAGGAAGCTCCCATTGTTGGCGGAGACCTTTTAAAACACTCGCGCGGCTTCCAGGACTCGGTTTGGAAGCCGCGCGAGTGTTTTAAAAGGTCTCCGCCAACAATGGGAGCTTCCTAGCACCCCCCAAACCCGGGTTGGGGGCTCGGGGGGGGTGCTAGGAAGCTCCCATTGTTGGCGGAGACCTGTTAAAACACTCGCGCGGCTTCCAAACCGAGTCCTGAAGCCAAGCGCAGAAGTTCGCCTTTGGCGCTTGGCTTCAGGACTCGGTTTGGAAGCCGCGCGAGTGTTTTAAAAGGTCTCCGCCAACAATGGGAGCTTCCTAGCACCCCCCAAACCCGGGTTGGGGGCTCGGGGGGGGGTGCTAGGAAGCTCCCATTGTTGGCGGAGACCTTTTAAAACACTCGCGCGGCTTCCAAACCGAGTCCTGGAAGCCGCGCGAGTGTTTTAAAAGGTCTCCGCCAACAATGGGAGCTTCCTAGCACCCCCCAAACCCGGGTTGGGGGCTCGGGGGGGGGGTGCTAGGAAGCTCCCATTGTTGGCGGAGACCTTTTAAAACACTCGCGCGGCTTCCAAACCGAGTCCTGGAAGCCGCGCGAGTGTTTTAAAAGGTCTCCGCCAACAATGGGAGCTTCCTAGCACCCCCCAAACCCGGGTTGGGGGCTCGGGGGGGTGCTAGGAAGCTCCCATTGTTGGCGGAGACCTTTTAAAACACTCGCGCGGCTTCCAAACCGAGTCCTGAAGCCAAGCGCCAAAGGCGAACTTCTGCGCTTGGCTTCAGGACTCAGTTTGGAAGCCGCGCGAGTGTTTTAACAGGTCTCCGCCATCATGGGGAGCTTCCTAGCACCCCCCCCAGCCCCCAACCCGGGTTTGGGGGGTGCTAGGAAGCCCCCCATGCCGGCGGGAAGACCCAGGGAACGTTCCTTCGGCCGCCCAGCAGCTGATCTGCCGGAACGCAAACTCCACCATCTACGCATGCGTGCAGATGGTGTTACTTCCGGGTTGAAAACTCGCGATATAGCCGTTTCACAATGATCGGGGTCGCGATACCCGGGGGATCACTGTAATAATAATAATACAGGTAAAAAGAATTTATCAACAAATAAGTAAAGTATTATTCATCTACGTTTGGATTGATTTTGTATTTTCTTTTCTTTTTTATTTTAACCTTATGTACAGCTATTCTTTTTTCGGTTGTTAACCCAATTATAAAAGTTTTTCCCTGTGTCTTTATCTTGTATTTGTTTATCGTTTTTCAGTTTTTGTGTTAGTGTATCATATTCTGCACAGTCAAGTATTTTTTTGATCATATCTCCTTCTGTTGGTTGATCTTCTTTCTTCCAATTTTGTGCTATAGTGATCCTACTTGCTGTAATTATGTGTTGTATTAAATGGTATTTAATACCTTAGACTCTACTGTTGACCTCACCCCATTCCTAAGAGTTCTGTAAGGGGCGTGCCTACCGTCCTACCATCTCTATTTTTAAAAACATACCTATTTATTATGTTCATAGTTATGTTTATACTATATTGACAAAATAAAAATAATAATAAATCAAACATGCAAAGCAGCAACCAATACCATCTTCTTACAGCTTGATCCTCCCAAGCATCTTTGTGGTTTTTTGCCAGATCTGCCCATGGCATTTTGGGAAAAGAAGCGGGAAGCTGTGATTGCAGAATGTAAGAGTTAAGAATATAAGAACATAAGAAGAGCCATGCTGAATTAGGCCAAAGCCCATCGAGTCCAGCATTCTGTGTAACACAGTGGTCCAACATTTGTCCATGGGGATCTTGAGTAGAAAGAAGGCAAGACCCTCCCTTTCCTTTGACCCCCAACAAATGGTACTCTAGGGAATCCTGCCTGCCTCAGCCAACATAGAGGCGGCACATGGACATCCGTTTCAATAACCACCAATACAGTTGGCATCTATGAATCTGTCTAATTTATCAAGGCTGACAGCTGTCACGACCTCTTCTGGAAGTGAATTCCATAAACCAACGACCCTCTGGGTGAAGAAATATTTCCCTTGATTTGTCCTCACTTTCTTACCTACTGTGTTTCCCCGAAAATAAGACACTGTCTTATATTAATTTTTGCTTCAAAAGTTGTGCTACGTCTTATTTTCAGGGGGTGCCTTATATTTCTCAAATAAGACAAATTCACAGGCAGAAAAGCTGACACCCCCAAAGAAAGTGTACTGTACGGTACACTGATTACGGTATGGTACCTGTCAGTATGGCACCCACACACACAAATGACCGCACTTATATGGTACAACAGTATACTCCTGCTATTGCAGCTTCCGGCCACCAGAGGAACTACAGTCTACGCACTGTAGTGGAGACTGTACTGGTGGTGAGACAGCAGCAGACTGTGTCTGCTGTACTGGATGGTACAAAGCGATGGAAGGGGCCAGCAGGGGACGCCACATTATTACGGTACCGCTATGAACAGCTTTGAATGGTACTGTATGTTTCTCCACCGTACCGTATGTAAACTTGACTACACCTTATTTTCAGGGGGTGCCTTATATTAGCAAATTCTGCAAAACCTCTGACATGCCTTAGTTTCGGGGTACGTCTTATTTTCAGGGAAACAGGGTATCAGCTTTAGGGAGTGCCTCCTTGTCCTAGTATTGGGTGGTAGAGAAAATAATTTTTTCTATCCCATGCATGATTTTATACATTTTATACAGTTGTGCCAGGGGCAACTTATCTCAACCAGACAAGACATTAGCAGTGATATCACACTTAGGGTTCACTTAGATCTGGGATTTCCGGGAGAGATTGAGCTGGTCCCCATGCTTCAGGACGTAGCAGCTGGCCAAGAAACAGTCCCCCCCCCCACCGGAAACAGCAGACCAACCCACGGTGCCTCTGCCAGCAAAAACAGGCTCCCAATCTCCATTTTCGGATGGAATGGCCTGTTAGGCCGAAGCCACCGTTTGAGTTAATCCCAGCGACCGGTTAGGTCCCACAGAGTTGGCCTTCTCCGGGGACTAAACAATGTCGCTTGGTGGGACCCAGGAGAAGAGCCTTCTCAGTGGCAGCCCCGACCCTCTGGAACCAGCTCTCCCCCGGAGATCAAGAACTGCCCCCACCCTCCTTGCCTTTCGTAAAGTTCTTAAGACCTATCTTTGCCGTCAGGCATGAGGGAACTGAGACATCTCCCCGGGCCTATACAGTTTATACATGGTGTGTTTGTGTGTATGTTTGCTTTTAATAATGGGGTTTTTAGATTTGTTCTTACATTGTCTTTATTATTGTTGTGAGCCGCCCCGAGTCTACAAAGAGGGGCGGCATACAAATCTAATTAATAATAATAATAATAATAATAATAATAATAATAATAATGACATTGGCCTGCCAGTAACCCTCTGCCAATGGAAATCGGGAGCTCCGTTTTCGTTGGCAGAACATGCTGGCCGCCACAGGCACCCCTGACATGAGTGATGTCAAGCTGGCCACACCTACTCTGCCCAAGCCACGCCCTCTGCTCCCCTAGAGGTCAAATACAGCGCTGACGTGGCCCTCCATGGAATCAAATTTGACACTCCTGGCTTAAAGCATCTCTATTCTTCCTTGAAAATGCTGCTTTGCTTTTCCTGGTCCCAAAGCAGCTGAGCTAGCATTCTGAGCAGCTGAAATAAAGATATTAAGAGCGGTTATGTCTCAATGTAGTAGACTAAAGGAGGCCTTTGGTCCTTAGCTAGTTTCTGTGCCATTCCTAACCTCTTTACTTACTTGGAGTCGGTCCCATTATCTGGAAGGCATCCGGATGAGTGACCCTCCCTTAAAGCTAGGTCTACGCGAGCAGTGTTAAAATCTCTTTTTTTGCTTCTCCAGATTTTAAGCAAGGCGCTGTCACTCCCAGGCGGCCTTACGAGCCTTGGTACACATTATCTTTTGGAAGCCAGCAGCTGAGTAAAAAGATTCTTTCTAAGAATAAACACTCTTCTCTTCTGTCAGCCTGGCTATAAAGATTGGGAGATGATGGATCCTTCAGCAGGAACCAGGTGGTAGTCATCTATTCAACGGATGGATTCTCAGAACTGGATGCTGCTGTTGCCTAGCAACCAGGAGATACTTACCGCTTGCAAATTTAGCTTATAGAATCCAGCAGCCTATAGGAAAAAAAATAAATCCCACAATCTAATTTATCATCTTAACTAAGAGCAGGAAAGAAGCCACAATCCCAATTATGCACCACTTTCCTATCCAGGTGTCCTCTAAATGTATATATACTAGTAGTATTCAACTTGCAACGTATCATTTACAATGGCGCTGGGGGGAAAAACGGACAGGGCTGAGTTATGATTTTTTTCATTTGATCAAAATCCAGATGCTTGGCAAATGGCTCATATTTATGACGGTTCCTGCATTTCTCGGGGGTTACCTTTTGCGACCAACTGACAAGCGAAGTCAATGGGGAAGTCACATTCACTTAACAACTGTGTTACTAACTTGTCAAATGCAGTGATTCACTTAACAACCGAGGCATGAAAGGTTGTAAAATGAGGCAAAACTCACTTAAAAGATGTCTCATTTAAAGACCAAAATGTTGGGCTCAATTGAGGTCGTACATTGAGGAGTACTTGTACAACCACAACACACCAGCACATCCTTATAAGTTGACTTATGACTAGAATTGGGAACAGAATTTCCATGGCTAAGCAAGGTGTTGCACCCAATTTCATCATCTTTTCTGCCTTGATTGTTAAGTGAATCATGCAGTTGTTAAGTGAAACATGCAGTTTTTAAGTGAATCATGCAGTTGTTAAGTAAATCATGAAGTTGTTAAGTGAAACATGCAGTTAAGTGAAACATGCAGCTGTTAAGTGAATCATGCAGTTGTTAAGTGAAACATGCAGTTTAAGTGAATCGTGCAGTTAAGTGAATTGTGCAGTTGTTAAGTGAATCGTGCAGTTTTTAAGTGAATCATGCAGTTGTTAAGTGAAACATGCAGTTGAAGTGAATCATGCAGTTGTTAAGTGAATCATGCAGTTAAGTGAATCATGCAGATGTTAAGTGAATCATGCAGTTGTTAAATAAATCATGAAGTTGTTAAGTGAAACATGCAGTTAAGTGAAATATGCAGTTAAGTGAAACAAGCAATTTAAGTGAATCGTGCAGTTGTTAATTGAATCGTGCAGTTGTTAAGTGAATCGTGCAGTTGTTAAGTGAATCATGCAGTTGCTAAGGAAATCCAGTTTTCTCCATTGACTGTGCTTGTTGGAAGCCATTTGGGAAACTTGCAAACGGCATTCGCATGACCTGGAGATGTTGCAACCACTGTAAATACTTGCTTGCTTGCCAAATGTCAAAACTTTGATCAATGACCGTAGGGAATGTTGCAGTGGGTTTCCAGAGGTTTTTGAAAGAGATGCAAAACTTTCAACGACTGCCAAACCCTCAAAACAATATTGAGTTTTTGAAATGTGTTGCAAAAATGAAATATCCAGAGGTATTTCACATCTGCAAGACAATAAAAGCAAGGCGGAAAGGCTAATGGCTCTCTTTAAACTAGCCATTTTCCAGCCAGACTTTCCAGTTTCAACATCTGGAATTTTTACAAAGCTCGAAAGACTAGTGTTCCAGATTGGGAGAAGCCAAAAAAAATGCACCTAGAGTGACCCTCTTGTACAATGAATACATCCCATGTCTCTTTTGCATCCCGTGATGCAAAAATAAGAGAAGTATTATTTATTTATTTATTTATTTATTTATTTATTTATTTATTTATTATTTGGATTTGTATGCCGCCCCTCTCCGAAGACTCGGGGCGGCTCACAACAAGTGAAAAACAATCCAATACAATCCAATTAATTAAAATATTATAAGTTTAAGAAAATCCCCTGTACTAACATACACACATACAGACATACCATATATAACTTCAACGTGCCCAGGGGGAGATGTTTAGTTTCCCCATGCCTGACGGCAAAGGTGGGTTTTGAGGAGTTTACGGAAGGCAGGAAGAGTAGGGGCAGTTCTGATCTCCGGGGGGAGTTGGTTCCAGAGGGCCGGTGCCGCCACAGAGAAGGCTCTCCCCCTGGGGCCCGCCAACCGGCATTGTTTAGTTGACGGGACCCGGAGGAGGCCCACTCTGTGGGACCGAATCGGTCGCTGGGATTCGTGCGGCAGAAGGCGGTCTCGGAGATATTCTGGTCCAGTGCCATGAAGGGCTTTAAAGGTCATAACCAACACTTTGAATTGTGACCGGAAACTGATCGGCAGCCAATGCAGACTGCGGAGTGATGGTGAAACATGGGCATACCTGGGTAAGCCCATGACTGCTCTCGCAGCTGCATTCTGCACGATCTGAAGTTTCCGAACACTTTTCAAAGGTAGCCCCATGTAGAGAGCATTACAGTAGTCGAACCTCGAGGTGATGAGGGCATGAGTGACTGTGAGTAATGAGTCCCCAATATAAAAAAAGATGTTGAGATTCCAGAAAGAGTGCAGAGAAGTGCAGAGAAGAGTGCAGAGAAGAGCAACAATTAGGGAGCTGGAAGCTAAAACTCATGAATGAACAGTTGCAGGAATTGGGCATGTCTGGATTAAAGAAAAGAAGAACAAGGGTAGAGAGACAACACTTGGAGTACTGTGTACAGTTCTGGTCACCGCACCTCAAGAAGGATATACTGGAACTGGAAAAGGTGCAAAAAAGGGCAACAGGAATGATAAAGGAAATGGAACACTTTCTTTCTTTCTTTCTTTCTTTCTTTCTTTATTTCTTTTTTTATTTATTTATTTATTTTAATTTTAATTTATTTATTTATTTTAATTTATTTTATTTATCTATTTATCTATTTATCTATTTATCTATTTATCTATCTATCTATCTATCTATCTATCTATCTATCTATCTATCTATCTATCTATCTATCTATCTATCTATGAAACCAGGTTGTAATGCCTTGGTCTCTTCAGCCTTGAAAGACGGGCGTGGGTGACTTGATCGAAGTGTATAAAACCATGCATGGGATAGAAAAATATTTTCTCTACCACACAATACTAGGACGAAGGGGCACTCCCTAAAGCTCATAGGTAAGAAAGTGAGGACAAATCAAGGGAAATATTTCTTCACCCAGAGGGTTGTTGGTTTATGGAATTCACTTCCAGAAGAGGTCGTGACAGCTGTCAGCCTGGATAGCAGTATTGTACAGATTCATGGATGCCAAGCATATAGATGGTTATTGAAACGGATGTCCAAGTGCTGCCTCTATGTTGGTTGAGGGAGGCAGGATTCCCTTGAGTACCATTTGTTGGGGGTCAAGGGAAAGGGAGGGTCTTGCCTTCTCTTTCTGCTCAAGATCCCCATGGACAATTGGTGGGCCACTGTGGGACACGGAATGCTGGACTCGATGGGCTTTGGCCTGATTCAGCATGGCTCTTCTGATGTTCTTATGTTCTAAGGGTGACATGATAGGGTGACATGTTCCAATATCTCAGGGGCTGCTACAAAGAACAGCAGATTAACATATTATCTGAAGTACTTGACGGCAAGACACGAAGCAACACATGGAAACTAATCAAGGAGAGAATCAACCTTGAACTAAGGACAGCTAGAACAATTAATCAGTGGAATGACTTGCCTGCAGAAGTTGTGGGTGCTCCAGGCCCATCTTAAGTCGGGAAATGTGCCGTTTCCGATCTCAGGAGTATCTCCGGGGGGACAGGAGAGGCTGTTTTTGTCCTCCCCAGGCTCCAGGGAAGCCTCTGGAGCCTGAGGAGGGTGAAAAATGGGCCTACCAGGCCCACTGAAGGTCTGGAAATGGGGGGCGGGGTGCATGCAGGGGCACATGGCATATTGGAGCATTAAATTATGGGTGTAGGCACACATGTGGGCAAAAGCGCAAGGGAACATGCTTTCAGCACCTGATGGAAAAAAGACTCACCGTCACTGGTATAGGGTCTCCTATTTAAGCAATGGGTTGGACGAAGAAGACTTCCAAGCAAAGATGGGATTCTACCAGTTTAGACCAGTTCCGCTGGACAGGATGCTCCGACGATCAGCCGTGAGCGAACTGGTTCGCTCCGACGATCAAGTGGGCCCGCCCACCTGCCACAGTGCTTTACCAACTTATATCATCTCAGCTGATTCACGCATGTTCCTCCCCAGCAATAACGCAGAAGGTAGGTTTTCGTAACATTGCGCACATGCGCGCGGCCACCAAACTGGTTGTTAAACTGGCAGGATTCCACTGCTGCCTCCTTCCAACTGTGACATTCTGTTAAAAAATGAAAGATAACCCTCTCCAGATGTACAGAGGGAATCGGTAAATGGGTAAGAGGGGAGGAGATGATAGTCCCAGAGAATTGCAAGTAGCCAGAGTTTCCTGGCGTGCGCCTGCTCTTTGCTAATAGACATGCAACCCATGTTCACCCTTAAAAGACACTTTCCTTTTGGCAGCTGTCAAACTTTCAGTGGGAAGCGTGAATACGCTGTGTAGAATATGTTGCTCATATGCAAGTCTCTATTTTTGGACTCCTACGCATTATCAATATTTTCCATATTCCCAGAAATAGCATGAAATGTTGACTCCTCCCCTCCAAACCCCCCCCTCCCCCCACATACACACTCTTTCTCTCTCTTTATCATAATGGTTCCAGGAGTCCAGAATGCTTGGTAGGCCAACAAGGTTAATTATACAATGAATAAAATAAAGTCCTCGAATAAATTGGGCATTTAATAGGTAATGGAGCAAAGGAAGCATGAACGTGCAAAGAAAAGAGACTTGGCCGATATCTGTTGGTGGGTTTCATCCATATCGGTAAGATACTTCTCATCAGTGGGCTGGACAGGGGTGCAAAAGTTTGGACCGGGAGTCACTGCTCACAGTCACTCATGCCCTCATCACTTTGAGGCTCGACTACTGTAATGCTCTCTACATGGGGCTACCTTTGAAAAGTGTTCGGAAACTTCAGATCGTGCAGAATGCAGCTGCGAGAGCAATCATGGGCTTTCCCAAAAATGCCCATGTCACACCAACACTCCGCAGTCTGCATTGGCTGCCAATCAGTTTCCGGTCACAATTCAAAGTGTTGGTTATGACCTATAAAGCCCTTCATGGCACCGGACCAGGGTATCTATGAGACCGCCTTCTGCCGCACGAATCCCAGCGACTGGTTAGGTCCCACAGAGTTGGCCTTCTCCGGGTCCTGTCAACAAAACAATGTCATTTGGCGGGACCCAGGGGAAGAGCCTTCTCTGTGGTGGCCCCGGCCCTCTGGAACCAACTCCCCCCAGAGATTAGAATTGCCCCCACCCTCCTTGCCTTTCGTAAGCTCCTTAAAACCCACCTCTGCCGTCAGGCATGGGGGAACTGAGATATTCTTTCCCCCTAGGCCTCTACAATTTATGCATGGTATGTTTGTATGTATGTTTGGTTTTTATAAATAAGGGTTTTTAGTTGTTTTAGTATTGGATTTACATGCTGTTTTTTGTTACTGTTGTTAGCCGCCCCGAGTCTACGGAGAGAGACGGCATACAAATCCAATAAATAAATAAATAAATTAAATAAATAAAAAATGGGAGGGGTTTCATGCAACCAAAGATTAATGTATAGGCCTCTTCAAAATGAATTGCAAAACTTGTTTGAGGCCACACTTTAGGAAGCAGTATTAAGGGCAATGCATAATTAACATTATCTAGCAAAATTCCTCTTTTTGAAGAAATGTTATTGTGCAGACACTTCACCAGTTTTGTTTTATTGGAAATTTGTTGGGGCTGTAAATGCCATTGCTATGCTAAGGGTGAAGCCTAAAGACCTCAGTCCAACTTGTGAATGCAAATTGAGCCAAGGTGGTTATCCCCATGATTGGAGGAGGTGATAAGCAAAAATTCCTAGAAGAGGAATTCAAAAATTTTAGCAAGGGGCTCTTCTGTTCAGTTGCTGGGTGGGCGTGGCCATGGTGGGTGTGGCCTAGTCAGCCTTCTGCACCACGGTGGAGGGTCGATTTTGCCCTCCCTGTGCTCTAGAGCAGTTAAGGCGAACTTATGGCATGGGTGCCACAGGTGGCACGCGGAGTCATATCTGCTGGCACATGAGCTGTTGCCTAGCTCAGCTCCAAGGTGCATGTGTGCGCTAGCCAGCTAATTTTTGGCTCACACAGAGACCCTGAGAGGGAATTTTTGCCATCCAGAGAGCCTCCAGGGGGGTGGGAGAGGGCATTTTTACTCTCCTCCAGTTCCAGGAAAGCCTTTGAAGCCTGGAAACAGGCCGTTTCTGGCCTCCAGGGGGCAGGGGGAAGCTGTTTTTGCCCACTCCAGTCATTGAATTATGGGTGTATGGACGATAGTGCACACCCACGCTCTTTCGGCACCCGAGGAAAAAAAGGTTCGCCATCAGAGATTATGATCCCGCTATATAGAATGCTGGTGAGACCACATTTGGAATACTGTGTTCAGTTCTGGAGACCTCACCTACAAAAAGATATTGACAAAATTGAACGGGTCCAAAGACGGGCTACAAGAATGGTGGAAGGTCTTAAGCATAAAACGTATCAGGAAAGACTTCATGGACTCAATCTGTATAGTCTGGAGGACAGAAGGAAAAGGGGGGACATGATCGAAACATTTAAATATATTAAAGGGTTAAACAAGGTCCAGGAGGGAAGTGTTTTTAAAAGGAAAGTGAACACAAGAACAAGGGGACACAATCTGAAGTTAGTTGGGGGAAAGATCAAAAGCAACATGAGAAAATATTATTTTACTGAAAGAGTAGTAGATCCTTGGAACAAACTTCCAGCAGACGTGGTAGATAAATCCACAGTAACTGAATTTAAACATGCCTGGGATAAACATATATCCATCCTAAGATAAAATACAGAAAATAGTATAAGGGCAGACTAGATGGACCAGGAGGTCTTTTTCTGCCATCAGACTTCTATGTTTCTATGTTTCTATCACTGCTCTAGAGGCTTTCCCTGAGCCTCTGGAAGGGCAAAAATGGCCTCCTCAGGCTTCAGAGGCCAGAAACAGGCTGGTTTTCGGCCTTCCAAAACTTCCGGTAGGCCCATTTTTTGCTCTCCCCGAGCTTCCATGTGCTCCCTGCATTTACCTGCATCCAAATTGGGCCATGTGGGACTCCTGGGAGAGGTGGGGTAGGTGGATAGGGCCAAAGTGGGATTTGGGGGGGGCTCTCTGAACTGCACGGAATCTTAGCTACAGGTTCCCCCTAGTCCCTGCAAACCCCCAGAAGACACACACACACACACACACACACACACACCGGATTAGAACATCACCTGTAGAAAACAGCCAGTTTCCACTGATCTGGAAATCAGAACCACAGCAGTACAACATCTGTAATGTTTGCCTTACATCAAGGAATGGGGAACTATGGCCTTTTTATGACTTGTGGACTTCAACTCCCAGAATTCCTGACCCAGCTTTGCTGGCCCAGGAATTCTGGGAGTTGAAGTCCAAAAGTCACAAGGGTGACATAGTTCTGGTCTACATAATATAGTTTAAGAAACAAATTTCCTGAAAGAATATAGACAGCATACAAAGATCCAGTTTGTTCAAGTGGGTTAAAGCACCAGGCTAGACAGCAAGAGATGCGAGTTCTAGTCCTGCCTTAGCAATGAAAGCCAGCTGGGCGACTTTGAACCCATCGCTGGGAGACAGTGAGTTCTAATCCCACCCCAGGCATGAAAGCCAATTGGGTGGTTTTGGGGCCACTCCATACAAGATTGTGAGTTTAAGTCCCTCTTAGTCATGGAAAGCAATTGAGTAACTTTTCACCAGTTCCCCTCACAGGCTTATTATAGGGAAAATAGGAGGAGGGAGGAGATGTTTGAGTTATTTGTAAAAATAATAAAAGTCAGGATGCAAATAAATTCAAATAAGTATGCAAATAAATTTATGCAAATAAATTCAAATAAGTAGTAAATAACACAAATTTATGCAAATAAATTCAAATAAGTAGTAAATAACACAAATAGTCTTCGACTTCCAACTTATTGCTCATCCACCATTCAAAGTTACCATAGACTGCCCCCCCCCAATGATGTTTACAACCTGATTCCAAAGCTTTGACACCTCCACAGTTATGTAACAGCCTATTGAGCACTTGGCAACCAGCCTTCACTTACTACTGTTTGAAGCATCTTAAGGTATTTTTAAAAAATCAAAAAATGGTATTCACTTCTGGTTAAAAAGCAAAAATGCTTCATAATGAATAGCGTTGGCCAAATGGGCAGAAAATATCAGTGTTTGTTGCCTGGCGGCCTTGAATTATTCATCAAGCTCCGCCACTTTCTTGTCCAATTCACTTTGTCATTTCCCTCCAACTTATTCCCAGCAGCTCTGATGAAAATATAACACAATAACACCTGCTTACAAGAGGCATTCAATTTACTACATGCGCTGATTGAAAAGACATTTCCTCTGGTCCCAAGTTAAAATTAGATGCTCTTTTTTTTTTAATGGAAGATTCGTGTTTTGGGATAGAGTACAGCAATGCGATACGCAACGTGGCAAGACCTCTTCAGCAATGTTATCCACAAAATCTAAAAGTTTTGTCCTTTTTCTAAGAAAAGAAAAGGAACATGACACTCCGCGGTCTGCACTGGCTGCCGATCGGTTTCCGGTCACAATTCAAAGTGTTGGTAATGACCTTTAAAGCCCTACATGGCATTGGGCCAGAATACATCCGGAACCGCCTTCTACCGCACGAATCCCAGCGGCCGATAAGGTCCCACAGAGTTGGCCTTCTCCAGGTCCCATCGACCAAACAATGTCGTTTGGCACGATTCAGGGGAAGAGCCTTCTCTGTGGCGGCCCCGGCCCTCTGGAATCAACTCCCCCCAGAGATTAGAACGGCCCCCACCCTCCTTGTCTTTCGCAAATTACTCAAGACCCACCTTTGTCACCAGGCATGGGGGAGTTAGGATATTCCTTCCCCTAGGCCATTACAAGTTATGTATGGTATGTTTGTGTGTATGTTTGGTTTTTTTATAATAAGGGTTTTTAGTTGTTTTATTAAATTGGATTGTTACATGTTTTTTTATCATTGTTGTTAGCCGCTCCGAGTCTGCGGAGAGGGGCGGCATACAAATCCAATAAATAAATAAATAAATAATAATAATAATAATAATAACAACAACAACAACAACAACAATAATAATAATACACGGCATTAGAGCAAAGTATGAAATTTCACCCACACCCACAAATAGCAAGCTGACTTTAAATTAAGAGTTTCTGGAAAATTGTGGGCAGTTGCTATACACAGAGGCTAAACCTCTCACTCCTGTATCTAAACTTGGCCCTTTCTTTTTCACTCTCCATTTCCTTCAACTAGAATGTTCTTTTCCAACTAGATGTTCTTGATCCTTAGATAGACCTTTGTGTGTAAGTAACCTTGGGTAATTTGGCAGCAGCACCTAGTTGGCCTTGGACACCAAACCATCTGCGAGAAGTGACAAAATTTAGCTGACAGTGAAAAGAAAAACCAGGGTTGGACATTCTTAATCGTTAGGTGACCAAGCACCAGGAAATGCCAAGGCAACCAACCAGATGGCAAAGTCAACCAGGTTGAAGGTACCTACGTCACCTCCAACAGTTGAGTTTGACTTAAGAGAGTTTTACTGATTTTACTTGGCAGAAGCCAGTTGGGAAGGATGCAAATGGCAACCATATAACTCTGGGATGCTGAAACCATTATAAACACATGCCAGTCACTAAGGAGCTGACATTTGATCCGAGACCGCCCGCGAAAGTCGAATTTCCGCAAAGTAGAGATGCGGAAGTAAATACACCATTTTTGGCTATGGACAGTATCACAAGCCTTCCCTTAACACCTTGAACCCCTAAATTACCATTTCCCATTTCCCATTCCCTTAACAACCATTTACTCACCATTATTACTGGTACTCACCATTGAATAAGAAACTTAGTGATCCTGATATTTATAAACATAATTATTTATTAACAATAATTTTTTTTGGTATTTATTTGCAAAAATTATTAGTTTGGCGATGACATATGATGTCATTGGGTGGGAAAAACCGTGGTGTAGGAAAAAAACCACGAAGTATTTTTTAATTAATATTTTTTGAAAAACCGTGGTATAGGCTATTCGCGAAGTTTGAACCCGCGAAAATCAAGGGAACACTGTAACTTGAAAACCACTTGTAGAAACTCATGACGTTGATGCAAACAAGCATGGGTAGTCAAGCCGTTCTCTTGAGCAGAATCTCTCTTTAGGATGCCTGTGATGGGCAGGGGATTAGCTACCATACCTAAACTAGTTTTGGTGGTCTGTAGATTCATAAGTCTACAAGACTTACAAAGAAGACTTACACAAGAAGACAGTGAGTTCTAGTCCTACCCAGGCTTGAAAGTGGCTAGGTGACTTTGGACCAATCACCAGGAGATGGTGAGTTCTAGTCCCACCTGAGATATCAAAAACTAGCTGGGTAACTTTCGGCCAGTCGCTGTCTCTCAGACTCTCACGAAGTTAAGTGAAGAAAATAAGAGGAAGAAATATTAGATAGGTTCACTGCCCTGACTTGCAAGTAACAAAGGAAAAGTATAAATAAAATAAAAAAGTTGTAAGATACCAATGTGAGGGTAGAGTTGCCCTTTCCATTCTTGCAATACAAATTTCTCCCTATCACAATTTCCAAGCGATCTTTAAAAAAAAACGAGCAAAGTTTTATCTACAAATATTTAGTTTTTTCTTTTTAAAAAAAATCTATCTTTAGAGGAAACTCTAACCATTTCTTCTTCTGGCAGCCTGTCAATTATGCTAAATTTGCAAATAAACTCTTGGACTCAATTCCAGCCACCCTAGGTAGTAAAACTAGAGCAGTTGATGTGAATTCTTCCTCCACCCAACCAATCTACTCCAGTCTTTTTCACAGCTTTTATCCAGGTTCACTGCTTCCCAGCAAGTCTGATCAGATCTTCTGTGTACAGAAATGAATGACATATTTGCTAATCGTCCCATTAAACTTTCCACCTTTCGGCATAGCAAAGCAAAACAAAGCCCATAGCCACCAAATTACTTTTTCAAGGACACCGAGGCATCTTGATTTTGTAAACAATCAACCCAACCAATGAGTTGGCACTGTGTTCATTCAAAATGTGGTGCATATATAAATAAATACACACACACACACACACACACACATAAGGCAATCCCTCCAATAATGGGGAAACTGAGCAATTATTTGTATTCTAAAAAATGAAAAGTGCAAGAGAAGAAGATGGTAAACAGTCAAAGAAAGGAGGATGACTTAATGCATTTTTATACCACTACCCCAAATAAATTAGACATTCTGAAAAATACACAGCTTTCTCCAAATATATTTCTTTCAGATATGCTAAATGCTTTATCCAAGGTAGCTAGCAATTCTAGCAGTTAATAATAATATTATTATTATTATTATTATTATTATTATTATTATTATTATTATTATTAATTAGATTTGTATGCCGCCCCTCTCCGTAGACTCGGGGCGGCTCACAACAGTGATAAAAACAATACATAATGACAAATCTTATAATTAGAATCTAAAACAACAATAGTACATTTAAAATAGTTTAAAAAATCAAGGAACCCCAATATAAAAAACATACATACAGTCATATCATGCACAAAAACTACATAGGCAGGGGGAGATGTCTCAGTTCCCCCACGCTTGACGACAGAGGTGGGTTTTAAGAAGTTTACGAAAGGCGAGGGTGGGGGCAGTTCTAATCTCCGGGGGGAGCTGATTCCAGAGGGTCAGAGCCGCCACAGAGAAGGCTCTTCCCCTGGGTCCCGCCAGACGACATTGTTTAGTCGACGGGACCCAGAGAAGACCAACTCTGTGGGACCTAACCGGCCGCTGGGATTCGTGCAGCAGAAGGCGGTCTCGCAGATATCCTGGTCCGGTGCCATGAAGGGCTTTATAGGTAATGATCAACACTTTGAATTGTGCCCGGAAACTGATCAGCAATCAATGCAGACTGCGGAGTGTTGGAGTAACATGGGCATATTTGGGAAAGCCCATGATTGCTCTCGCAGCTGCATTCTGCACGATCTGAAGTTTCCGAACACACATTCTGAAAAATATTGTGGTAGAGAACCCTAACACAGCTTTCTCCAAATATATTTATTTCAGATATGCTAAATGCTTTATCCAAGGTAGATAGCAATTCTAGCAAATAATAATAATAATAATAATAATAATAATAATAATAATAATAATAATAATTTATTAGATTTATATGCCGCCCGTCTCCATAGACTAGGAGCGGCTCACAACAAAATAATAACAGTGTAACAAATCTAATATTAAAAACATCTAAAACCCAACATTAAAACCATACAACACAATCATACCATGGGTAAACTATATAAGCCTGGGGGATCTCAATTCCCCCATGCCTGGCGACATAGGTGGGTCTTTAGCAACTTACGAAAGGCAAGGAGGGTGGGGGCCATTCTAATCTCTGGGGGGATAAATGATTCCAGAGGGCTGGGGCCGCCACAGAGAAGGCTCTTTCCCTGGGGCCCGCCAGATGACATTGCTTAGTCGACGGGACCCGGAGAAGGCCAACTCTGTGGGACCTTATCGGTCGCTGGGATTCATGCGGCAGAAGACGGATCCGAAGGTATGCAATCCAAAACATTTAGAAGATATGTAGGGTTGCAATCCAAAACTTCTAGAGGATATGTTGATGAGCATATGCTTTTTCTCTTTGCCTTTTGCCATTTAATAAAGGAATTTGGCATTTGTCTCCTCTTATTGTTTTGCAAATGGGGAAATCAGAAAATACTGATGTTGAAACTATGTTTCCCCCACACCCAAATAAATTAGTACGGTATGTGAACATAGCTTTAACAGCCCTCAACTGCCAGGGAGTAGATTTGGAATTTGAGAACGCCATGGATGATCTCACAAAATGGCTGACCTAGCGGCAATGAGCTGATAAAAAACACCAACTGCCAAAAAAAATATGGATTCATTAAGCTAAAAGGGAGGCATTCCTCCTAACAACCAGAGATTAAGGCAAAACGGGTCTGAGACCGAAAGCAAAATTCAGAGATAGTGCAATACACAATGAAGCAAAGAATCTATGTTCCAAACACCAAATTTAACTATTTTCTCTTCTCAAAGCACAGGGATCATGCTCAGAAATGGCGAGAAAGAGTTAATGAAACTAAATAAATATAAAATCAGGAGACATGAGAGATGCAAAGGAATGTCCTTGGGAGGCTGAAGGAATTCAACTGCCCCATTCAAAGCTCTAGCATTGTTTATTTTTATTTATTCTTATTTATTTATTTTGTCAAGTACTATTGGAAATATACAAAAATATAACAATGTTTATATACATGATACTAGTAAGAGAGAAACATTAGGACGGAGGACGGAAGGCATGCTGGCGCACTTATGCACGCCCCTTACTGACCTCTTAGGAATCGGGTGAGGTCAACAATGGATAGTCTAAGGGTGAAGTTTTGGGGGTTAGGTGATGATACTACAGAGTCTGGTAGTGAGTTTCATGCATCAACTACTTGGTTACTAAAGTCATATTTCCTTAGTATGCTGAGTAAGTATTATTTACATATATACATAAAGCAGAAATAATCAACAAACCACACATAGCAAGCACTAAGCAAAATACACTCCCTCCTCAAGGTAAAGGCAAAAGGTGAATGAGCAACCCAGCATCGACAGGAGGGAGTACTGGCGCCCTCTTATGGCTAACCAGCCAAAAACCTTAAAGTGATATTACAACTGTAAATGTAATAAACCACAGTAGGCAGTTTAACAGATATGGCAATCCCAAATAAGAGTATGTACCATGTACTAAACACAGGTCATATTTTGTTGACCCAAAGGTGTTTCAAGAAAGTCCCAATTGATTTTTGGAACAGCCCCTTGGGGCAATTCCATAGTGTTCATTAAGAACCAAGACAGACCTATGCAGAATTCATCCCTTGAAGGGTCGGAAAGGCCTTGCCATGCAGCTCCGTCAGTCTACTGATATGTGCCCTGCTTTGAAAAGGAATTGTAGCGAGATCTTAATTTGAAGCTGA
The DNA here is from genome assembly GCF_031021105.1 of Erythrolamprus reginae. Lineage (NCBI taxonomy): Eukaryota > Metazoa > Chordata > Lepidosauria > Squamata > Dipsadidae > Erythrolamprus > Erythrolamprus reginae. Next base: position 8,817,554 of record NC_091963.1, read on the forward strand.
GAGGCTTGTAGCTAAGCTTCTTATGTTCTCCAGTCTAGATCTAAGTAAACAGCCTGCTCCACTTACCAGCTTCCCCTATTCCTGTTATGATGTTATTAAGCCTCTTAAGCTGACAGCTCCCTCTTGATTCTGGCTGGTAGGTTTTTCTCCATTCGGCAGACAAGTTTGCACCCTGGACACATACAGGACATTTATATTTTAATCAGCAGCTCCTAGGGAGCTGGTGTGGGGGGGGGGGATGCTTGGCATAAAATAATAAGGAAATCCAGTTTCTGCAAAGCGAAGATTTTGTTCCAGAGATCAGCAACAACTTCAAAGAATGGGGTGGTTTTTGTCTGCAGACACATAGCAAGAAAACCGTCCAGATCCCTTCATAGGACCCCAGGGGGGGGAACACAATTCTATGGGTTCCCTGGTGCGCTATGATCATTTTCTTCTTCCAGATATTTCATTACCCAAGTAGGTAACTTCATCAGTGGTAAAAGGAAGCGTGTTAGGTCTTACTTTTATATACTGCTCAAAAAAAATAAAGGGAACACTCAAATAACACATCCTAGATCTGAATGAATGAAATATTCTCATTGAATACTTTGTTCTGCACAAAGTTGAATGTGCACAACAGCATGGGAAATGGATTGTCAATCAGTGTTGCTTCCTAAGTGGACAGTTTGATTTCACAGAAGTTTGATTTCCTTGGAGTTATATTGTGTTGTTTAAGTGTTCCCTTTAATTTTTTGAGCAGTGTATGTAGCAGGTTGTCCTATTAGAGTGGGAATGTTCTTGGTGATTCCTTGATTAGACTATTGTTTACTATTAGCTTGTTGGTATGAGCAGTTCCTTGATTGGCATTTACTTTACATCTCAATTGGTTGTCTAGTATTGATCCTGGTGTTCATCTCTGCTCATAGGGGTATAGATGATTGATTGATTGATTGATTGACTGGATTTCTATACCACCCCTCTCCAAAGACTTGGGCCGGTTTACAACATATAATAAAAAATAATAAAATGCAATGAAAAATCCAATTAATTAGCTAAATAACTAAGCTAAATTCCCAAATATTTTAAAAATCGATCGTACACATTCAGACCTGTCATACATAACATTCATCGGCACACACATTCACACATGCATGCTGGAGCTGAGCTAGAGCATGGGTCAGCAGATATGGCTCTGCGTGCCACCTGTGGCACCCGAGCCATAGGTTCGCCATCACTGCCCTAGACCTTCCTCCTAAATGAAGACAAAAAGTTTAGAGCCAGAAAGCTACAATGGATTACCTCGTCTAAACAAAGATCATTTTGATGTGTCTGGGATTTTTTATTTATTCATTCATTCATTCATTCATTCATTCATTCATTCATTCATTCATTCATTCATTCGTTTTATTGATTTATATGCCGCCCAACTCCTGAAGGACTCTAGACAGCTTACAACAGAAAGAAAGACATCATAAAAAGGCAATTTAAAACAATTTAAAATCCCTAAAAAAAATCATACATATCTTTGGGATATATCCTCCAATCATCCTCATCTTTTTCCTGTGGTGGATATTTGGACAGAGCAGAATTCCAGAGAATTAGCTTCCCTATAGGTGGACAATAGCCTCCTTAGAGGTGGACAATCTGGGACAAGAAGAAGCTTTTCTGCATTTCTGTATTTATTATAGTGCACTAGCATGGTGTTTTTTGCAGCACACAAATGCCCTTTCATGCGTGGTTTGGAAATTATGGCATTAAATCACAAAGGAGTGAGATTTGCAAAATGACACCAACTATCCAAAGCAGAGTTCATGGGTCCATTTGGCCAATGTTAGGATTTAGCTATTGCCAAAGGAAAGGAAAAAGGAAAGGAAAAACTCCCCTAAAAAAAAAAAAATCATCAAATCCTTAAGACATCACCATGGCATTTTTAGATGCTCAAGGAAACAGACTTCTGCCAGTACCAATCTTGCAACGATACCCACTGAGGCATCCATAATGCCGCCTTCTACAAAATCAGCATATGTTCAGCTTTTAAGCACATAATTCAGCATTTTCATGAACAAGGAACTTAACCGTGCCTTCATTTTAAAAATCAATGAATGCTGTCCCCTTGCAAGCCAGACGAAGGGCAGCCTAAAGAGTTTACAACTAGTGTTGGGCGAACCGAGCCCACACAATTCAGGTCCGTACCGAATTTTGTGGTGTTCGGCATGCCGGACCCAAACCCAATTTTTTTTAAAAAAATCTTGCTTCAGTTCGGCGTTCGTGCCGAACACCGCGAAAACCACTGCCCGGCTGTCATCTGCTGAGAAGAGGAGGAGGAGCCGGGTGCCGGTGGCAGCGGAGAAAGGCGAACATCGGGCAGCTGTCGGCCAGTCGGGAGGCACAAAAGGAGCTGGGGAATCCCACGAAGAGATTCTGGGGCGGAGCTTTGACGTCACATATACCGGCAGGTTGCTAAGGATGCCATGGAATCCAGGAAGTGATCACCTTGACGTCCTTAGCAACCTGCCGGTATACGTGACATCAAAGCTCCGCCCCCGGAATCTCTTCGTGGGATTCCCCAGCTCCTTCAAAGGGAGGTCTTTTCATGTAAAAAAAAATATATTTATTTTTACGAAAAAGGACACCGCAGTGGCGCTGCAAGCAAGGGGAGGTCTTTTCACGTAAAAATAAAAATAAATATTTTTATGTGAAAGGACCTCCCTTTGCTTGCGGCGCCGCTGCGGCGTCCTTTTTCATAAAAATAAAAATAAATAAAAATAAAAAATCCGTCAAAATAAAAAACGATGGGATTCCGGGGGTGGAGCTTTGGTGCCATGGATCATTCGGGTTCGGGTGAACTTTGCGTGAAGTTTGTCCGAACTTGTTGAACTCGAACACCGTTGGGTTCGCCCATCACTATTTACAACAAACATAGCATGTGTACAGTCAGTGTTTTGCATCTGGATACCTGATGCAAAATATTATTTTTTTAACATCGCCCCTTCCTATGTAGAGTTGATGGGCAATAGTAGCTTGCTGCCAATTTGGACCGGTTTGCTATATCGGTGGCGGAAATGTGCCTCCCACTTGCTAAAACGGTTTTGAAGGCCAGCTGGCCACGCTTCTGAACTGTTCGATGCTTCCTGAAATGGCTTGGAAAGACCCCTCTGCACATGCACAGAGGCTCATTTGCATGACATGACACATTGAGGCTTGTGAGCGAAGTGAGCATGCATGCACAAAATGTACACTTCTGAAGGGATGCGAACCGGAAGGGAAGTAGATTATGTTACGGGGATATTTCACAAAGATGCATAGACATTTTGCCCCTTTTGGTTCCAAATCTGCAGAAAACGAACCAATGTTCGTTTAAAGAAGATTGGAAAGAAAAAAACCCAAAGGAGGGGGAAGGCTAAAAAGCCCATCATCTTGCCGTATCTTCAGGTTCACTGCTAAGAAAGGATCGATAGGAATGATCAAAGAAACGGTGAAGCACATGAGAAAATGATTCCACACTGGCCATTGAGAATTACTGTTGGTTGTATTAAAAAAAAATCCAGGAAGACTCATTACTTTTTGTGGAATTGAAATTTCTATGATACTCAAGCCAGTTTAATTCACAACAGAGTCCAGGCGATCGTGCGGTCTGACATTCGCTGCCAGTCAGTGGGGAAGCTGGCAAGAAGGCATAAATTTCCATTGAGGTTTTTTGTTGTCTGCCTGTGGTTTATCTGTTTAGGTCAGGGGTCGGCAATCCACGGCTCTGGAGCTGCATGTGGCTCTTTCATCCCACTGCTGCGGCTCCATTGCTGGTCAGTAAAAGGAAAAGCACCGGACCAGACTACTTACGGGACCGTCTTCTGCCTTATGCAGAAGACCAGTCAGGTCCCACAGAGTCAGCCTTCTCCAGGTCCCGTCAGCCAGACAATGTTGCTGGCAGGGCCTAGGTGAAGAGCCTTCTCTGTGGTGGCCCCTGACCCTATGGAATGTGCTCCCTTCAGAGATTCGTACTGCCTCGACTCTCTCCACCTTCCGTATCGTTTTAAAAACCCAACTCCGCCGACAGGGTTGGGGCCACTGAGTTGTTAATATCTTGCTCCAGCCAACGATTGAATGTATGGGTCATGATGTGATGAATGTGATTGATTAATTTTAACTATTGGGCTTTTTAGATTGTACTTTGTTTAGATTTCTAACATGCTTTGTATTAATCTTTGTTGTAAGCCACCCTGAGTCTTAGGAAAAGGGCGGCATATAAATGAAATGAAACAGAATAAACAAACAAAACAATAAAAAGACGCTGTGCTAACAAAGAAATAAAAAGACTCTATGGTGGGGGAACCGGACTTCCAGTCGGCAGAAGGAAAAGGATGCCATGCTAGGAGGAGACTCTATGATGGGGGAACCGGACTTCCTGTCGGCGACTACTTCAGCTTCAACCACAACAACACAAGAGCACACAACAGATTTAAACTTAATATTAACTGCTCCAAACTTGACTGTAAAAAATATGACTTCAGTAACCGAGTTGTCGAAGCGTGGAACTCATTACCGGACTCCATAGTGTCATCCCCAAACCCCCAACACTTTACCCTTAGATTATCTACGGTTGACCTATCCAGATTCCTAAGAGGTCAGTAAGGGGCGAGTACAAGTGCACTAGAGTGCCTTCCGTCCCCTGTCCTATTGCTCTCCTATATCTCCTCTACCTTTCCTCTATTCCTATATCTCTTCTTCTATTCTTTCATTGATATGTTCTATTACTATACCTTCTTTTCTATTCTTTCTTAGATATATTTTAGTATGAGTATCTCCTATATAACCTTCATCATGTATTTTACTATGTGTATATAGATATATACCCACTAAAACCCTCATTGTGTATTGGACTAACTAACTGAATGAATGAATGAATGAATGAATGAATGAATGAATGAATGAATGAATGAATGCTGAAAGAAAATGCATAAGCCATGCCCACAGTGTAGTAGTGAAAATTTGGGAAGCCCTTCACTGTCCTATCTCCATCCCTTAAGGAGTAGATGGAACATGAAGAGCTTCTAGTAGATTTTTCTTTCCCACCTTCACTAAGAGATTATCACACACCAAAGTCACAGAACCCTTGGCATAATGCAACATGGCATAAAGATGAAGGCATTTTTCATTTGTCAAAAATAATTAAACATGTCACCGACATTCTGCATAAATCAAGAGCCAGCTGAGAAAAGACCAGTACGTCTCCAATTCCGTTTGAGTGACAAGTGAAACTCTGCCCCCTTTTCCTCAGCTGCTTCCCCTTCCCTGGGCCTGTTCATTATGCCATAAATTCATCTGTATAATTGGGACAGGCTACGTAATGTTATTAGCCCAGTCTGTTCAAACATAGCAAACTTATACGGGGTAGCAAATCAAAGGTGCTGAGTCATCTGTAGCCAACCAATGACAGAAAGGTTAATTTCTGCAACCCATACTCCAAAAGGAAACCTACAGTGGTACCTCGACTTACGAACTTAATTCATTCCCTGACCAGGTTCTTAAGTAGAAAAGTTTGTAAGAAGGAGCAATTTTTCCCCATAGGAATCAATGTAAAAGCAAATAATGTGTGCGATTGGGGAAACCACAGGGAGGGTGGAAGCCCTTGTTTCCTCCCAAGAGATTCCTAGAGGGGCCCCACGAAGATTTCTCCCTGCCTTTTCCAGCCCTGGGAGGAAACAGGGCTAGAAAAGGCGGGGAGAAGCCTCCGTGGGGCCTCTCTAGGAATCTCGTGGGAGGAAACAGGGCCGGAAAAGGCAGGGAGAAGCCTCCGTGGGGCCTCTCTAGGAATCTCCTGGGAGGAAACAGGGCCAGAAAAGGCGGGGAGACACCTCAGTGGGGCCTCTCTAGGAATCTCCTGGGAGGAAACAGGGCCAGAAAAGGCGGGGAGAAGCCTCCATGGGGCCTCTCTAGGAATCTCCTGGGAGGAAACAGGGCCAGAAAAGGCAGGGAGAAGCCTCCGTGAGGCCTCTCTAGGAATCTCCTGGGAGGAAACAAGGCCGGAAAAGGCAGGGAGAAGCCTCCGTGGGGCCTCTCTAGGAATCTCCTGGGAGGAAACAGGGCCTTCACCCTCCCTGTGGTTTCCCCAATCGCACACATTATTTGCTTTTACATTGATTCCTATGGGAAAAATTCTTTCTTCCTACAAACTTTTCTACTTAAGAACCTGGTCACAGAATAAATTAAGTTCATAAGCAGAGATACCACTGTATACGTATATCTTTTATGTATCCCATTAATACATATATGAGTTGAAGAACAGTATATGCAAGCTACCTGCCTTCCTATCTGCCTGCCTATTCATTGATCGATCCCTCTAATACTCAGAACTGTGCTGAAAAATCTGAACTATGTACAGACTGACGATTAAGTGTTAAGTTGAAAGTTAGAATTAACATGTTTCACAGTAAAGACCTAGTGAAATTCTTAAATATTATGCTTAAGCAAACTGACTGGTGCACACAGAATTGATTTCAAGATGGCCTGTTTGAAGAATAAGATATTCTAAAATGACAATCAATTGCAAGTTCTAGATTTGATTCCTTTTGACATATGTTCCGATTATCTATAGATTATCTTCTATCTAAACTTTTCTACTCCAGATCCAGAACTGCCTCATTTTGTTTCCCGATTCTGGGCATTTGCATTAAGCGCACAAAACCTATCATTAATCTGCTTAGACGAGATACACCATTTGTAAAGCACTATTATTATTTGGTGGCTTCCCAGAAATTGGTCCTGCCTCCAAAGAGGGGAAACTATGAGCAACGGAGCCATTTCTTAGCAAGTTAGAAGTTGTTATTCTGAAGATCCATTAGGAAGAATCCTTCATTCAACCTTTGTACCATTTTTTTTCTTTAAGAGCATATAATACAATATGTCTAGCTCTCAAACATGCTAAGCAGCCTTAGAGGTTTTCTCCTTTTCCTAGGCCAGTGATGGCGAACCTTTCTTTCCTTGCGTACTGAAAAAGCGGGGGCCATACACTATTGCGCATGCGTGAGTGCCCACACCCATAATTCAATACCTGGAGAGGGTGAAAACAGCTTCACCCGCCCTCCAGAGGCCCTCCGGAGGCCAGAAATGGCCTGTTTCCCAACTTCTGGTAGGCCCAGTAGGCTTGTGTTTCACCCTTCCCAGGCTCCAAAGACTTCCCTGGAGCTGGGGAAGGGTAAAAACGCCCTCCCCCATCCCCTGAAGCAGGGTTGGGAAATTAATTTTGCTATGGGGCCCCATGAGAAATTGGGATGGTTTTAGAAGGCTGGACCCTGGCCTGAACTAAACACCCAGACCCACTCTACAGACCCCTAATTGTTTGCTTTACGGCAACACGGTGCACCACAGTCGCTGCGCTGGAGTGTTTGCGTGGTTTCTCTGCTCGGCCACTCTCGGTAGGAGGTCGGGGTCTGCTCCAGTATAAGGATGAAAGAGCTCACTGCGTCTTCCGGGATTCCTCCGGTTCCTGCTTTCCTCATGATTCATCGGTGAACTCTTTCATCCTCGCACTGGGGAGGACCCCAACCTCCGCGGACCAGTCACAGATAGCGGGCGGGCTGGTCACAGACAGTGGGCGGGCGGGTCACAGATAGCGGGCAGGCCGGATGCAGCCCATGGGCTGCCCCTTACCCAGGTCTGCCCTGGAGGCTCTCTGGAAACCAAAAACACCCTCCCAGAGCTTCTGTGTGAGCCAAAAACCAGCTGGTTGGAGCTGATCTAGGGCAACGGTTTGCATGCCAGCAGATATGGCTCCGCATGCCACCTGTGGCACCCATGCCATAGGTTCGCCATCACTGTCCTAGACCAAAGTAACTGTATAACTTTATTTATAAAACATTTATTATTTAATATTGTTATTATTATTATTATTATTATTATTTATTATTAATTAAATTTGTATGCCGCCCCTCTCCGCAGACTCGGGGCGGCTCACAGCAGCAATAGAAAACAATCTACAATACAAATCTAATATTACAAAGTTAAAAACCCATTTATTATTATTATTATTATTATTATTATTTATTAGGTTTGTTTGCCGCCCCTCTCCGAAGACTCGGGGCGGCTAACAACAATAAAGAAAACAATGTAACAAATCCAATATTAAAAAGTAATCTAAAAAACCCCCAATTTAAAGAACCACTCATACATACAAGCATACCACGTATAAATTCTATAAGCCTAGGGGGAAGGGAAAAAATTTCAATTCCCCCATGCCTGACGACAGAGGTGGGTTTTAAGGAGCTTGCGAAAGGCAACGAGGGTGGGGGCAACTCTGATATCTGGGGGGAGCTGGTTCCAGAGGGCCGGGGCCGCCACAGAGAAGGCTCTTCTCCTGGGTCCCGCCAAATGACATTGTTTAGTTGACGGGACGCAGAGAAGGCCAACTCTGCGGGACCTAACTGGTTGCTGGGATTCATGCGGCAGAAGGCGGTCCCGGAGATATAATTTAAAAAACATGCACACAACATACCGCTATCTAATTTTCTAAAGAAACCCAAGCCACCAAGCTGATCCATGGCTGTCTAATAGTGCATCTAACATCTTTTTATGCTAAATCAACATTCTGGGATCTTGCTGGATGGCAAGGATGAATTTATACATGCCCAAACAGTGATAATTCAGTTACATGAGGAATCAGATACGGTTGGAAATCAGGACACCCATGCTTGTTAATCAGATTGATCCTTTAACTGTATTAACAAAATCTGCATGAATTAGATTTAAGTGCAAATAAAAAAAGCTACGTCCCAGGATGTCGCAGGCAAATTCTCAGTTCTCACTGACAATAAAGAGAACTATAAAAGGTTATCCAATTATAAATGTGTTCATCTCTTAAGGAGCCTCAAGACATTTTGTTGGTTTTGCTACAGAAGACTAATAAGGGTACCTCCTGGAAATGCTACTTAAATTCTTCTTATCAGTCTCTGTATTCATACTAACAGTATTAAAATTATTTCCATAAATTAGCCCGGGTAGCTGGCTAATTAACTGACTAAATACTGCACAATATAATGGAACAAAATGAAGATAATTAAACAATGGGAAAATGTCACAATATATCAACATATTCTCAGTTTTTCACTTGTTATTCATACTCGTCCAATTCTTTTAGGGGTTTAATTAAACTCTTCCATCTCTCTCTCTCTCTCAGAATGTGGGGTAAAAGGTAAAGGGTTCCCCTCACGTACATATGCTAGCCGTTCCCGACTCTAGGGGGCGGTGTTCTTCTCCGTTTCAAAGCTGAAGAGCTAGCGGTGTCTGAATACGTGTCCGTGGTCATGTGGCCGGCATGACTAAACGCCGAGGGCGCATGCTGTTTACCTTCCCACCGAAGATGGTCCCTATTATTTCTACTTGCATTTTTCGAATTGCTAGATTGGTAGAATCTGCGGCAAGTAATGGGAACTTACTCTGTTATGCCGCTATAGAGATTCGAACCGCTGAACTGCCGGACAAGTTCAGTGCCTTAACCACTGAGCCAACACCCACAATTCAATGCCTGGGGAGGACAAAAGCAGCATCCCCAACTCCCTGGAGGCTCTCTGGAAGCTGGAAATGGCCTGTTTCTGGTGGGCCAAGTAGGATGGTATTTTGCCTTCCCCAAGCTCTAAAGGTTTCCTTGGAGCCATGGAAGGGTAAAAACGCCCTCCCTCACCACCACCACCCCGGAGGGTCTCTGGAAGCCAAAAACGCCCTCCTAGAGCCTCTGTGAGAAACAAAAATCAGCTGGCCAGCACATACACGTGTGTTAGAGCTGAGCTGGGGCAACAGCTCAGATGCCAGCAGATATGGCTCTGCGTGCCACCTGTGGCATCCATGCCATAGGTTCGCAATCACTGAAATAGTTTACAGATAGTCCTTGTTTTATGACTGGTAACTGAGCGACCATTCAAAGTTATGATGGAACCAGAAAATAATAATAATAATAATAATAATAATAATAATAATAATAATAATAATAATAATAATAATAATTGACAAAATCTCCATCTGTCAATTGCAAAAGGCCGCTTTACTGGGATCGGCAAACATAATTCGCCGCTACATCACGCAGTCCTAGGTGTTTGGAAAGTGCCCGACTGGTGATGAAATACATAATGCAGCATAGTGATCTCGTTTGCTGTGTTGTATTGACATAATAATAATAATAATAATAATAATAATAATAATAATAATAATAATAATAATAATAGACTAAATCTCCATCTGTCAATTGCAAAAGGCCGCTTTATTGGGTTCGGCAAACATAATTTGCTGCTACATCACAGAGTACTAGGTACTTGGGAAGCACCCGACTGGTGATGAAATACGAAATCCAGCATAGTGATCTCGTTTGCTGGGCTGTATTGACATAATAATAATGATAATAATGACAATGACAATGACGATAACAACAACAACAACAATAATAATAATTTATTAGATTTGTATGCTGCCCCTCTCCAAAGACTTGGGGCGGTTCACAACAACATAAACAGTGCACAAATACAATTTTTTAAAAAATACAATTTAAAACCCTTATAATAAAATAATCACACAATCCAATCAAACCATACGCCAACCTTGACAATTGGTGAGGGGGTGGGTGGAAGGTACTTGCATCCAGTTTCTGAAGTTATGACAGCCATCCTCTGCAGTTACATGACTGCATTTGGTACACTAAAACAAGGGACCTCAACCTTTTGGGTATCAGAACCGGTTCCGCGGAGAGAGAGATTGTTCTGCGGACCGGAGTGGGCATGGTTTCACAAGCTGTTTGCATCCTGCAGGTGGGATATTGCTTGTTTGCGTGACCTGGTGTCTGGCATGCCGCAACCCAGTGCCAATCCAGAGACTGGGGTTGGGGACCCTCTCACTACGCAATCAGTGCTCATTCACAGCCCTTGGCAATGTCCTAACGGCACATGGCCACAATTTATGACAACGTTTGCTATAATCTGGCGTTTTCTTCCAGTTTCTAGCAAAATTGGGGACTGTTTACAATTCAATTGAAATTGTGGGGGTTGTTAAATGTTAGAAAACATGTTACAGTGATCCCCCGATTATCGCGAGGGTTCCGTTCCAAGACCCCTCGCGATAATCGATATTTCGGGATGTAGTGGTGCGGAAGTAAAAACACCATCTGCGCATGTGCGCCCCTTTTTCCATGGCCGCATATGCGCAGATGGTGGAGTTTGCGTGTGGGCGGCGGGGAAGACAACGGGGAAACCCCATCTTCGGCTCCTCGCTGCTGCCGCGCTGCGGAGCAGATCAGCTGTTGGGCGGCCGAAGGAACCTTCCCTGGGTCTTCCCGCCGCCCAGGCAAAGGGGAAACCCCAAGATCGCTTGCCGCTTGCCGCTTGCCCGTCACCCGCTCGCCCGACCGCTCGCTTGCCGCTTGCCCGTTCGCCCGCCCGCCCGGCTGCTCGCTTGCCGCTTGCCCGTTCGCCCGCCCGCCCAGCTGCTCGCTTGCCGCTCGAGAGCAAGAGGGGGAGAGATAGAGAAAGAGAGAGAAGGAAAGAAAGAGATGAGAGAGGGAGGAAGAGAGTGTGAGAGAGGAAGAAGCAAGATAGAGAAAGAGAGAGAGAAAGAAAGATGAGAAAGGAAGGGAGTGACGTCATCGGGTGGAAAAATCGCGATATAGCGTTTCGCAATGATCGGGATCGCGAAACTCGGGGGATCACTGTATTCAACAATTATAACAAGCAATGTAATGCTCCTTTATCTTGGTTTCCTAATACAGAAGATTCACTTACATCCTTTGAATGACTTGGTTGCTAGAAACTACGAGTTTAGAGATTCTCCACTAATCTTCTCATTTCTTATGGACTAGACTTCTTAGTTATTTATCCAGAAAAAGAAAAATGCTGCTTAGCATCGACCAAGTGACAGAAGAGAGAAAACTCTGTGAAGCAGAAGAGATACATGAGAGCCCGGGTGGCGCAGCAGGTAGAGTGCTGTACTGCAGGCCACTGAAACTGACTGTAGATCTGCAGGTCAGCGGTTCAAATCTCATCACCGGCTCAAGGTTGACTCAGCCTTCCATCCTTCCGAGGTGGGTAAAATGAGGACCCGGATTGTGGGGGCAATAGGTTGGCTCTGTTAAAAAGTGCCATTGCTAATATGTTGTAAGCCTCCCTGGGTCTAAGGAGAAGGGCGATATAAAAATCGAATAAATGAATGAATGAATGAATGAATGAATGAATGAATGAATGAATGAATGAATGAATGAATGAATACTAGGTACAGTAGTTTATACTATGAGTTTACGGAGGGGGCGGCATACAAATCTAATAAATAATAATAATGATGATGATGATGATGATGATGATGATGAGAAGGAGGAGGAGGGAGAGAGGGAGAGGGAGCAGGAGCAGGAGAAGAAGAAGAAGAAGAAGAAGAAGAAGAAGAAGAAGAAGAAGAAGAAGAAGAAGAAGAAGAAGAAGAACAACAACAACAACAACAACAACAACAACAACAACAACAAACAACAGTATATCTGGCCAAAGAGCCAATCCTATCACTGCTGTAGAAGAGAACAATTCATCTCGATTTTACTCTGCAATAAACATCCATTTTAAGCATCTAACCTCAGAAGTCTGAAGCAATCAGAAAACATCTTATCCCATCCTATAATTAGAAGTAGTCCTTAACTCATAACCATAAATGAGCCTGGAATTACAGTCGTAAATTGTGCTGGTCATCAAGGAGTTATCATGTGATTTATTCAATTTTATAGTAGCTGCTATGGTCATTAAATAAGCCAATAGTCTGCAATGGATGCTTACTTTTTTTTCACAACCATTTAATCACTTTGTTGGTCAGGGCAACTGAATGGAACGGAGCATTTACTGGCCCGTCGCCTTTCCTGACACCTATGCAAAGTTCACAGCAGATACAGTGTTTTCTCTTTGCACCCTAGGAGAGAAACATCTACCGCTGCCTAGGATTGAACGCTCAACCTTCCGAGTGGGAGGCACGTGTCTTTACCTCTAGGCCACTGCGTTGCTACCTGAGTGGTTTATTTAATAGTTAAACTATAATCCAGTTAAGTGTGATGTCATGCCAACAGACCCATTATGTCTTGTGAGGGATCTGTAATGCAACATAATTTTGACCGCTACACCTTTGCAACATATTTTAATGGCTGCGATTTGCTGTTCCCAGAAGCGTCAACATTGCAGTATCCATAATCTATGGAGAATTAAAACTGAGATAAAAGCAAAAAGATTTCTACTGCACCAGGACTAATTTCTCCCTGGGTAGAACATTTAATGGAAGATATTGTGCTTGCTGACAAGTCAGGCACTTGCGCCGCATTAAACAGATCAAATCTAATTGGAATTTGTTCCATGCTACTGCTCTACAGATTGTCAATAAAAACAATATCCACATTGCATTTCAGGTTCACTTCATTTGCATTCCCTAATTTAGAGTTTAAGTAATTTAACAATAGTAACGATTTCGTTCAAATTAAAGCCCAGGCCAAAATTAAAAACAATTTTAAAGTGGTGTTAGAAAACATTTCATTAAGTACCTACTACAGTACTACTCGCTTTCTTAATATCTCAGTCAATCTCTCCCTCGCTTTGCAACAAACACTACGCTTCTCCTGCGCAGTCAAGCTTTAGACAAGCCTTGTTAGATTTATTGGCATTATTTCATGCAATTAATTAATAGATATTAGAGTTCTGTGCAAGGGGAAAAAAGTGCACAAAGACTGGCACTAAAATAAATGAGGCCATTTGAGAGAAAAAAATTGCATTCCACCGAGATAATTGCTCTCTGTCTCTCTCTCTCTTTTAAATTCAAATACTTTCTTGATGGGAGCCATCAAGGAATATTCTGCCAATTATCCTTTCCACTAAATGCTGGAGGCACCACATTTAACTACATGGCTCTTAGCTGTTATAAGAGAAAAAACTGTAAGGCTGGACAACCCATAGAAACAGTCACTGCAGCCTTTCCCAATCGAGATGCACAAGGACTACAATCACCAAAATTCCCAGCCTGTATAAGTCTTGATATTAAGGCTCAGTTTTCTTTCCAAGAACGGGCAGATACGAGATAACCAGTACATAATCCTTGTTTTCATACAAGGAATGGAAGGGCTCCAGTACAGTGTTCCCTCGATTTTCGAGGGTTCGAACTTCGCGGAAAGTCTATACCACGGTTTTTCAAAAATATTAATTAAAAAATACTTCGCGTTTTTTTCCCTATACCATGGTTTTTCCCGCCCGATGATGTCATATGTCATCGCCAAATTTTCGTCCGCCTTTAATAAATATTTTTTAAATAAACTTTAATAAATAAACATGGTGAGTAATAATCTAAATGGTTGTTAAGGGAATGGAAAATTGTAATTTAGGGGTTTAAAGTGTTAAGGGAAGGCTTGAGATACTGTTCATAGCCAAAAATAGTGTATTTACTTCCGCATCTCTACTTCGCGGAAATTCAACTTTCGCAGGCGGTCTCGGAACGCATCCCCCACGAAAATTGAGGGAACACTGTACATTCAAATTTTTCCTCTACCTATTCCATGGGCGTGGCTTGGTGGGAGTGGCTTGGTGGGGGTCATGTGATGAGTGGGCATGGCCAATTTGGCATCATTCACAGCAAGGTGTGACGGCACCATCCCAGCAAGACGCGCCTAAAGAACCGACAGAAAAGCTCGGCCAAATCTTTTAGCATTCAACCTGGCCATTTCTCGCCTCCTTCTCATGTTTGCTGTGTGCGTACGAGTCTAAGTCTGCGGAGAGGGGCGGCATACAAATCCAATAAATAAATAAAATAAATAAACCATTTTCCACTTACAAACCCGAGCCTCTGAAACTGTAACCGGAAAAGGCAGGGAGAAGCCACCTTGGGACCTCTCTAGGAATCTCGTTGGAGGAAACAGGGCCGGAAAAGGCGGGGAGAAGCCTCTATGGGGCCTCTCTAGGAATCTCCTGGGAGGAAACATTGATTCCTATGGGGAAAAATTGCTTCTTCTTACAAATGTTTCTACTTAAGAACCTGGTCATGGAACGAATTAAGTTCGTAAGTAGAGGTACAGTACCACTATACAGTGATACCTCATCTTACAAACGCCTCGTCATACAAACTTTTCGAGATACAAACCCGGGGTTTAAGATTTTTTTGCCTCTTCTTACAAACTATTTTCACCTTACAAACCCACTGCCGCCGCTGGGATGCCCCACCTCCGGACTTCCGTTGCTAGCGAAGCACCCATTTTTGTGCTGCTGGGATTCCCCTGAGGCTCCCCTCCATGGGGAACCCCATCTCCGGACTTCCGTGTTTTTGTGATGCTGTAGGAGAATCCCAGCAGCGCAAAAACGGGCGCTTCGCTGGCAACGGAAGTTCGGAGGTGGGGTTTCCCAGCAAGGGGAGCCTCAGGGGAATCCCAGCAGCGCAAAAACGGGTGCTTTGGCTGGCAAAAGGGGTGAATTTTGGGCTTGGACGCATTAATCGCTTTTTCATTGATTCCTACGGGAAACATTGTTTCATCTTACAAACTTTTCACCTTAAGAACCGCGTCCCGGAAACAATTAAGTTTGTAAGACAAGGTATCACTGTATAAGACAAAATGTGCTGCAGGGGAAAATTTGTAGAATTGTATTCGAGAATTAGTCACTAGACCATGTGAGTGACTCTGAACAGCTGAAGGGATCAGGGACCCCTGCTCTAGAGCAGAGTTGTCCAACCTTGGCAACTTTGACATCTATCGACTTCATGCTGGCATGGGAATTCTGGGGATTGAAGTCCACAGGTCTTAAGCTTGCCAAGGTTGCACATCCCTGCTGCAAAGCAGTGTTTTTCAAACCTGGCAGGCTTGAAATGTGCGAACTTCAGAATTCCCCAGTCAACAGCCCTAGTCAACTATCTGCCCAGCAAAACTTGTTAAGCTTCCTTCTAAATTCTTTCAGTGGTGTGTGTCTTTCAGTTCAAATAGAAGAAAAATTGCACCGCTTCCTAATTTTAAACATGCTTTTTTTTTCAGTTGCCTCTCTCAATCACAACAAGTTATAGTAACAAACAAACATACGTATGTACGTACAAACATGTGCAGCCACATACATTGGACAAACCAATCGAAGAGTGAGCGCACGCATTGCAGAACATAAGAATGCAGTTAAAAAAGAAGAAAAGACTTCCTCCCTTGTCCAGCACATTAAAAAAACAGGGCACGAAATTGACTTTGAAAAAACTAAATTACTTTCCAAAACAGAAAATTTATACAGAAGAATTACTATGGAAGCTATAGAGATAGAGAAACACCCCTTCAGCATGAACAAACGGGATGACACGTCCCGCCTACCAGAGATTTGGAAACCAGCCTTAAACAAAAAAACATCTCATATTCATCACCATGTCAATCCTTCAAGTAATTGTGATTCCACCAACCAATCAAATCACTAAAACATAGTCCCCCAATCTATTTGCTACATTCAAACCAAATCTCCACCCCCAACCCTATATATAAGGAACAAATGGCAGTTGCAAACATTCCATATTTACAGCAGCACGAAACTTAAAACTTCAGCCTGATGATGGTGAATGTGATTTCACCGAAACGTCGCATAGACACTCAAAATATTACACGGCGCAAAACCTGAACTCAGAACAATCTACATACATATGTATGTATGTATATATTCGCCAGGAATCTCTGAAACTTACGGGGAAGAAACCCAAATATGCCAAGACCGGTCTTGGCATATCTGGGTTTCTTCCCTGTAAGTTTCAGATTCCTGGCAATTGTTTGACGATCTTGTAAATGTCATTTTCAATCTTCTGCACATTCCCAACTAATTCCAACTTCAGATACTGAACTAAACTTTCATGAGAATTCCACATCCACAGTAATTGGGATAATCATTACATTTAATAACTGGTCTGATGAATTCCATCTGGAACACAAATGCTTAGAGCCCTTGATAAATTTAATGGAACTATTTAAATCTGAAGTGTCCTTTAAAATATAAAAAGAGTCTTTTTTTAATATAAAAAGATCACTCAAGCAGTTCTAGGCTTCCACTACGGTGGAATGAATGCAGAGGCTACAGAAACCAAGTTTAGCCTTCATACGAAAACTGCCATCAACAGCAAGTAAAGTTAAGAAACTGGGACGAAATCTTATGGCCCTGAACCAAAAATGGAAGACAAATAATATGGGAACCAGCAAAGATAAAGCAGAAACAATGAGAATTGCAAGGGGGAAAGAATCATATCCTAGACCAGTGATGGTGAACATCACTGGTCAAAAGAGTGATGTGACAAAAGATTGCTAAAAGAGCATGTGCACATGATATAATACATGCGCGAGTGCTCATACCCATAATTCAATGATTGGGGAGGGCAAAAACAGTTTCCTCCACCACCCGGAGGCGTTCTGGAGGCTGGAAAGGGCCTGTTACCCAACTTCTGGTGGGCCCAATAAGCTTGTGTTTCACCCTCCTCAGACTCCAAAGGCTTCCCTGGAGGCTCTCTGGAAGCCAAAAATGTCCTCTCAGAGCCTCTGTACGAACCAAAAATCAGCTGGCTGGCACATACATGCACATTGGAGCTGAGCTAGGGCAACGGCTCGCGTGCCAGCAGAAATGGCTCCGTAAGCCACCTCTGGCACCCGTGCCATAGGTTCGCCATCATTGCCCTAGTCTATGGGTCCTCAAACTACAGCCTGTGGGCCGCATGTGGCCCACTGAAGCCATTAATCTGGCCAGCAAAGAACCACAAGGCTGCCCCACCCATATTGCCCTGACCACCCTTCAGCTGAGGGTAGGACTTCATGAGTCTTGTGGGCTGGAACTGAAAGGTTAAGACCGACCATTTTGGCCTGCAGAGTGCTGCTGGAGGTGAAAAATGGGCCGCACAGATGCCGCAGTGGTGGGCTGCATCCGGTATGAGGCCACACAGGAGTGTGGTAGTAAAAATTGGGGTGCGCACTGCAGCTGCACACCCCTGACGCATGCACACGCACCTCTGCGGAGGATTCGGCTTTTGTGCATGCACCACAAGCTAAATATATTGTGTGAGGATGCTCGCAAGCATGAAATTTCACCTATTTTGGGCGATTTCTTTTGCTTCTGCACATGTACAGAAGCAAAGAAATCATCAAAAATAGGTGAAATCTCACTCACGTGGGCATCCTTACCTGTCTGGAATTCATATCACACCTTGGACATCAACACCCTCGAAAATGTCCAAAAATACTTCACCAGCAGAGCCCTTCACTCCTCCACTCGAAAAAGAATATCCTACGAGACTAGACTTTCAATCATGGTCCTAGAAAGCTTAGAACTAAGACGCCTTAAACAAGATCTAAATATTGCCCACAAGATTATATGCTGCAACATCCTTCCTGTCAACGGCTACTTCAGCTTCAACCACAACAACACAAGAACAAGCAACAGATACAAAGTTAATATTAACCGCTCCAAATTGGACTGTAAAAAATATGACTTTAGCAATCAAGTTGTCAAAGTATGGAACTCACTACCGGACTCCATAGTGGCAACCCCTAACCCTCAACATTTTACCCTTAGACTATCCACGATTGACCTCTCCAGATTTCTAAGAGGTCAGTAAGGGGCGTGCATAAGTGCACCAGGGTGCCTCCCGTCCCCTGTCCAATTGTCTCTCCTATATCTCATATTTCTTTCCTTCCACTCATATGCCTCTTCCTCTATCCTCCATTGATGTACAGTGTTCCCTCGCTTTTCAGGGGGATGCGTTCCAAAACCGCCCACGAAAGTCGAATTTCCGCGAAGTAGAGATGCGGAAGTAAATACACTATTTTTGGCTATGAACAGTATCACAAACCTTCCCTTAACACTTTAAACCCCTAAATGGCAATTTTCCATTCCCTTAGCAACCATTTAGATTATTACTCACCATGTTTATTTATTAAAATTTATTAAAATAAATATTTATTAAAAGCAGACGAAAGTTTGGCGATGACTATGACGTCATCAGCTGGGGAAAACCGTGGTATAGGGAAAAAACCCGTGAAGTATTTTTTAATTAATATTTTTGAAAAACCGTGGTATAGACTTTTCGCGAAGTTCGAACCCGCGAAAATCGAGGCAACACCATATTGCATTTTATTCTTATATCTTCACTCCTATCCTTTCTTTCTTTCCTTTCTTTGATATATATTCTACATGGATAATCTCATTAACCTTCATTATGTATTGGACAAAATGAATGAATGAATGAATGAATGAATGAATGAATGAATGAATGAATGAATGAATGAATGAATGAATAAAATATTTCCTGGTTCTTCTAGAAAACAACATGTTAAAAAGGCTAGAAATGGAACATCTTGCCTTTGTGCCATTGTTATTGTTATTCTACTCTTGCTATTGTTATTCCATTGTTATTCCACTCTTGCAAACTTGGGAATGATGTTGGTCTTCCATAAGCAAATCTCAACTCTTGAACCAAATTGAACCAAAGGCTTCACCCAACAAGCCAACAATTCACCACCTCCAATCGCAATGCAAAAAGTGGGATGTGCATTTCTCCTACTTGTAATTAAAACAGATAAGTAAAACTGTACCGCTTTTTTCCTTGCGGGGAGGAGACTTGATTTGTACAAATAGGACCTACTTGAAAGCTGACGCATCACAATAAATCAGCCATCAACAGTCTCTCTACAGTTGCCTTTTAGAGAGGCGAGCAGCTTGGACCGGCAGGAATGAAAAGGTAACATTTGAATTAGTAGCATTCTGAGCCAAAGATTGACAAACACATTCATCAGTTTATTTCTAGCATGCATACACCCTGTAAAAATTGATTTCGCCCTGTCAAACTATCAACTGCAAAATTATTAGGAATCTGCCTTTAGAGGCCAAACGTGCTTTTGGAAATTCAATTTAATTGCTTCCTTCAAAATCCTTTCGATTTTTTTTTTCTCCCTTAGAGCATGGGTATTTAACTTTATCAACTCATTGTTGACTTATTTGATCAGAGAAAAGACAATATCTACATTTATTGCTGACTGGAAAGTCCTTATGGATTTATTTATTTATTTTTTTGCGCAGAACAGGAAAAAAAATAAACAGATAATGGTTTTGATGATTAGACAGGGTAGATATTAGAAAGAAATGAGTTAAGAGGCAATCATAGAGCAAGAGGTAAATATATAATTGTATTTTTGCTGTAAATGGAGAGGCTACTTCTTTGTATCTTTTATCTTTCCGTTTTATTTTACTTTTACTTTTTCCCCTTTGGTTGCAGTTCAGCATTCCCATTTTCTTTTCGTTTGCACTAATCTTTATCATTCTTTTTTAAAATCTTTAAATTATATGGAGAAAAAAGAAAGAAAGAAAGAAAGAAAGAAAGAAAGAAAGAAAGAAAGAAAGAAAGAAAGAAAGAAAAGACCAGTAGTTCTCAACTTAGAAATCACAATTGAACACCATTTTTTTGTTGCTAAGCAAGATATTTGTTACATGCTTTCCCCCTCATGTAATGGCCTTTCTTGCCACAGTTGTTAAATGAATCACCACAATTATTAAGTTAGTAGCATGGTTGTTAAGTGAATCTGGCTTCCCCATTGATGTTGCTTGCCAGAAGGTTGGAAAAGTTGATTCTGGGACACTGCAACCATCATAACTATGAGACAGTTGCCAAGTATCTTAACTTTGATCAGATGATCATGGGGATGCTGTAGTGGCCCTAGGTATGAAATTCAATCATAGCCCCCCTTTTTCATTGCTGTTTAGATGGTCACTAAATAAAGTGTTATATGTCGAAGACAACATGCAAAGGCAGCCCTTCATCCAGAAGGATATTGGGATGATAAAAGTGAGAGATTTCATTTTTTTTACTACCAGTTCTGGGGGCGTGGCTTGGTGGGCGTGGCAGGGGAAGGTTACGGCAAAATCCCCATTTCCTCCCAATCAGCTGGGACACAGGAGGGTTCCTCTTACCTACATACCGGTGCGTTGCGTGCACATTGTGATGTGTCCACGCATGTGCAAAGCAAAAAAAGAGGTGAAAATTAGTAAAAAAAAACAAAATGGCGCCACACACGGACTGACTAAGACAGCACCGGAACTGTCACGCACACATTGCGCAATTGGCAGGCCACTAACGGACTACCGCACCAGGGCGCAGCAGTAGGAACCCACCTCTGAGCTGGGACTCGGGACGCGGAGAATAGATGTGGGCAGGGCCAGTCAGAGGTGGTATTTAGCGGTTATCTGAACTACTCAAAATTTCCACTACTGGTTCTCCAGAACTGGTCAGAATCCGTTGCAACCCACCTCTGGGATATAAATCTTGTGTCAGTGGGAAGGGTCAGGCAAATTTTAACGTCTGGCCCAAAAATGTGGCATTACCAATCCAATTCAAAATTGGGGGGAAATGTATCCCTCCCAATTCATCATTTATTTTATTTATTTATTTATTTTGTCCAATACACAATAATACACAATGAAGGTAATAGAGGACACCTTCGAGGAAATAGAATTAGAGAAAGAATAGAAGAGAGAGTATAAGATAAAATAATCAATGAGAGAATAGAAGAAAGATACTGTATAGGGATAGAAGAGAAGATATATGGGATATAGGAGAGCAATAGGACAGGGGGCGGAAGGCACTCTAGTGCACTTATGCACGCCTCTTGCTGACCTCTTAGGAATCTGGAGAGGTCAACCGTGGACAGTCTAAGGGTAAAATGTTGGGGGTTAGGGGATGAGACTATGGAGTCCGGTAATCATCCTCCTGAAGTGTCACCCCAACCCCACCAAGATGGGGAATTACTGCTTACTTTCTAGTAGCATCTCCTCCCCCAAATGTCTTCTACTTCTAGTAGCCACTCCTCCCCCAAATGTCTTTTACTTCTGCACCGCCGAGGCAAAATGCTTGAGATACCATTTAAATGCAAAGTTAGAAAAACAGCAAACCAGGCCTATGGAAATGGTCACCGTGACATTGCCACAAAAAATGGTAATGGTTTCCTGGCATTAAGTTTTGCTTTTAGCTGCATGTTGGAAAAGTCCTTGCCTGGCCAGGTCGATTATTACACAAATTTTAAAAGGTCACACTACTTAAGAGTATTTCTTTAAACCACACTAAAAGATGCCAGTCGGTCTTTACCACGAGCAGCTGTGGGACGCATGATTCACCTGGTACCTGCTTACAGGCGAAGACTTAAAATCACAAAACTAACAATTAATTCAGTGAGGACTTGGGCTGAAGAGGCAAAGTTAAAGCTACAGGCTTGCTTAGACTGCACTGGTTGGAATATTTTTGAAGATACTTCTGCAGAACTCACAGATGCTGTAACATCATATGTCAGCTTCTGTAAAGACCTATGTGTCCCAACCAGGAATCTGCAAATATACAGCAACAACAAACTTTGGTTCACAGCTAAACCTATGTAGCTACATCATTCCAAAGAGGAAGCCTATAGAAAAGGTGATAAAATGGTGTAGACCAGATTACCTACGAGACCGTCTCCTGCCTCATGTATCCCAGCAGTCAGTTAAGTCCCACAGAGTCTGCCTTTTCCAGGTCCCATCGGCTAGACAATGTCATCTGGTGGGACCTAGGAGAAGAGCCTTCTTTGTGGTGGCCCTTTGGAATGAACTCCCTCCGAAGATACGTACCGCCCCTCCCTCCCGGCCTTTTGCAAAGCTTTGAAGAACTATCTCTGCCGGTGAGCATGGTGGCCATGAGTGGTGAGATTGGCTCCAGATGATGTTGTGAGTGACTGGTTTAGATGAATGTGGATGACTATGTTAGGATAGAGAGGGTAATTTTTTTTAGAAATTTTGTTAGTTTTGTAGTATTTAAAAAAAATAATTAGATTTCTATACATTGTACTGTATTGTATTTATTATGCTATACACTGCCCTGAGTCGGTTGAGAAGGGCGGCATAGAAGTCTAATTAATAAATAAATAAAACAATAAATAAAATAATAAAATAATAAAACAATAAAAAATAAAAAATAAAAAATCAAATAAAGTAAATAAAACTAATAAAACAAATAAAGTAAAGTAAAGTACAATAATAAAAAAATAAAATAAAATAAAATAAAATAAAATAAAATAAAATAAATAAAATAAAATAAAATAAAATAAAATAAAATAAAATAAAATAAAATAAAATAAAATAAAATAAAATAAAATAAAATAAAATAAAATAAAATAAAATAAAATAAAATAAAATAAAATAAAATAAAATAAAATAAAATAAAATAAAATAAAATAAAATAAAATAAAATAAAATAAAATAAAATAAAATAAAATAAAATAAAATAAAATAAAATAAAATAAAATAAAATAAAATAAAATAAAATAAAATAAAATAAAAAGTAGGTAAGGCCAGAAATGTATTAACTTTTGTCACAAATATATAGGGTTTCCTACCTGAGCTGGGGGTTGGACTAGAAGACCCCTAATGCCTCTTCCACCTATATAATTTCTGTTATTCTGCAAAGATTGAGGAACCTTGTTCTCTAGAAATATCCAGGCAGGCAAGGAGGGAAGGGAATTTTTTTTGGGGGGGGGGGGGGTGTTAAAAAATACACTCTATTGTTCATTGGCAAAAATGGGTTTCCAACTCAAGAACCCACTTTCTTTTCTCACCAGAGGTGCTGAAAATGAATGACCTTCACAAGTAAGTTTACGAAACCAGCAACGTGCAAACAAAAGATGCTTAGCCAGCAGTAAAGGTGAGTAAAGCAAGGCATATATGAAATATATATAAAGATAATTTAGTCCAGAGCCACGTGGCAGTAAGATATTAATTATAAATGTAATATATTAAAAATAAATAAATAAAATTACGCATGGTGGGGAAAAAATGGACGACCTGAAGAAATTTTTCTCCCTTTTTCAAGAGGCGTAATACTCAACGTAGAGTCACAATAGAGCCCAACATGTCTTTGGCTAAGGAAGGCCGTTTATTTTATTATTTTATTTATTTTATTTATTAGATTCGTATCCCGCCCCTCTCCGTAGACTCGGGATGGCTCACAGCAACAATAAAACAATGTACAACAAATCTAATAATTTAAAAAACACTAAAACCCCATTATTAAAAGCAAACATACACACAAACATACCATGCATAAACTGTATAGGCCCGGGGGAGATGTCTCAATTCCCCCATGCCTGATGGCAGAGGTGGGTTTTAAGGAGTTTACAAAAGGCGAGGAGGGTGGGGGCAGTTCTAATCTCTGGGGGGAACTGGTTCCAGAGGGTCGGGGCCGCCACAGAGAAGGCTCTTCCCCTGGGTCCCGCCAAACGACATTGTTTAGTCGACGGGACCCGGAGAAGGCCAACTCTGTGGGACCTGACCGGTCGCTGGGATTCGTGCGGCAGAAGGCGGTCCCGGAGATATTCTGGCCCAATGCCATGAAGGGGTAAGCCTGTAAGACGAGGTATCACAGTTGTGAGTTCTGCCCCATTTTCCAACCTTTCTTGCCACAGTTTTTCAGTTAGTAACACATTCATTAAGTGAATCAGGCTTTCCCATAGACTTTGCTTGTCAGGAGGTTTCAAAAGGTGATAACATGATCCCAGGACACTGCCACCATCATAAATATGAACCAGTTACCGACCAGCTGAATTTTGATCAATGTTCTATGGTAGTGATGGCAAACAATTTTTTGCTCGGGTGCCAAAAAAAGCACACGTGTGTACTATAGCTCACACCCATAATGCAATGCCTTCTCCCCGTGCATACGCGCAAAACCTCTCCTGTGGTCACCCCCATGCACATGCATTTATGTAGGCCTCACTGAAGCCTCCTGACTTCCAGTAGGCCCGTTGGGGTACCACAGGGTTCTGTCCTGGGCCCTGTGCTCTTCAACATTTTCATCAACGAACTTGGACGAGGGAATCGAAAGGGCAACTGATCAAATTCGCAGACGACACCAAGCTGGCAGGGGTAGCCAATACCCTAGAAGACAGGCTCAAATTACAGAAAGACCTAGACACGGCTGGAAGCTGACCAAGGAGAGATTCAACATGAAGATAAGGAAGAACTTCCTGACGGTCAGAGCGATCAACCAATGGAACAACCTACCAGCGGACGTTGTGAACTCCAACACTCTGGACATTTTTAAGAGAAGATTGAACTGCCACTTGACTGGTGTATTATAGGGTTCCTGCTTGGGCAGGGGGTAGAACTTGATGGCCTTCATGGTCCCTTTCAACTCTAACAATCAATCAATCAATCAATCAAGTTTAGTTTCGACTAGACTCCCTCTGGCCCATCACTTGGTAGTCTTGAAAAGCTCATTTTACATTTTTAAAGAAAAATAAAATATCCCAGTTGTGGGCTTTGTGTTATCAACTTGAAAATACAAAGAGTATCTTCAAAGAGAGTGAGCAATGAACTGAGGAACGAGATTTTAGTTAATAGATGAATCTTAACTATATCCTGCAGAGCTCCACATTACTTTCATAGGGCAAGGAAGAGCAGAAGAAATTATACAAAAAAAAAGACAGACCGAATGTATTTGCATAATAAATTCATCACATTCCATACGCTCATATGGTAGCTGCATGGCATTTTCTTAGCATATGGGCTGGGGTTACCTTGGTGAAGGGTTTATTTTTCGCAACTCAACAATTTGATCCCTGAGAACTTTTGCAAAAATCTGGGGAGCCCAAGAAAATAAGGCCTGCAGGCATTCCCACAGTAGATCCAATTAAATCACTGTCTACAATTGTTACACATCGTTTTCAAAGGATCACACACAGACCCACCCACCCACCCACACAAAATACGTACACACCCAAAAAAGACAATAAATAAACAAACAGACAGACAAACAAACAAATATATAAAGTAAATAACAACACTACCCAAATCCATACATGGAAATACTTTTTTCAATGTAAAAAAAGGATGTTGAGACTCTGAAAAGAGTGCAGAGAAGAGCAACAAAGACGATTAGGGGATGGAGGCTAAAACATATGACGAACGGTTGCAGAAATTGAGTATTTGTAGTTCAATGAAAAGAAGGACCAGAGGAGATGTAGCAGCCTTCCAATATCTCAGGGATTGCCACAAAGGAGAAGGAGCCAATCTATTCTCCAAAGCACCTGAGTTTAGGGCAAGAAGCAATGAGTGGAAACTAATGAAAAAGAGAAGCAACTTAGAAGGAGAAATTTCCTGACAGTTAGAACAATTAATCAGCGGAACAACTTGCCTCTAGAAGTTGCAAATGCTCCAAAACTGAAAGTTTTTAAGAAGATGTTGGATAAGCATTTGTCTGAAATGGTGTAGGGTTTCCTGCCTAAGCTGGGGGTTGGACTAGAAGACCTCCAAGGTCCCTTCCAACTATTCTATTTTTGTAGGGGGGGTGGAATGGACAGAATTTGATCAAATTGAAACGTAACATATATTAATAAATCAGCCAGTGGTAATAGAGCCAATTTGGCCTAGTGGTTAAGGCACCAGGTTAGACACCAGGAGACAGTGAATTTTGGTCCTGCCTTGGACATGAAAACTGGTTGGGTGATTTTCAGCCAATCACCAAAGAGAGAATTCTAGTGCCATTTTAGTCATGAAAGCCAATTAGGTGATTTGGGGTGGTGAGTTCTAGTCTTGCTTCTGGGACAATCATGAGGAAATGGCGAATTCTAATCTCGCTTAGGCCTGAAAGCTGACAAGGCAACTTTGGGTCAATTATTCTCTCTCAGCCCAATCGAGTTGTAGTTATTGTGAGGAAAAAAGAAGGCGGAAGGAATACCAGATATTTTTTTTACAGTATTTATTTAAAAAAGTAAAGTTGGCTCAAGAAAGAATGGAATAATAACAGGAAGAGCTGAATATCAATGCTTTCAATTGTTATCTCCATGCTGACTGTGGAATTCTGGGAACTGAAGTCCATACATCTTAAATTTGCCAAGTTTGAAAAAATACTATTTCGGACTGATGTGAAACACAGCACAGGGCACCCTTGAAGGATTTCCTCTGTCATCTTAGATTAATAGGGACACAAAGTTACTGGGGGGAAAGCTGAATGCTTTATGCTTTGTTAACTGGAAACTGGCCACAATATTCATCTGAACGGTTAAACAGGAGGTATTAAATGGCCAAACGAACACATAAAACAGCCATGAGATGGGATCTAATGCCCTCTTCTGGATGGAAAAAGTCCCCAAATATGAGTTTATGGCAAATGCTGAATAGCATTAAGATTATATTCCCACAACAGTATTTCATAATGCTGTTGTACAGCTAGAACACCCATAGAAACATAGAAACATAGAAGACTGACGGCAGAAAAAGACCTCATGGTCCATCTAGTCTGCCCTTATACTATTTCCTGTATTTTATCTTACAATGGATATATGTTTATCCCAGGCATGTTTAAATTCAGTTACTGTGGATTTACCAACCACAGTATTTCATAATGCTGTTGTACAGCTAGAACACCCTGCAAAGAAATTACTTAAACTGTGCTAAAATTCTCTCCATCAGTATTAGGCCAACTATCTACTTATTCAAAATTTTGCAAACATTTCAAAGTGATTAAGAAAAGAGTCGCTACTGTTTATACATCTCAGTCATTCACATTCTAATCAAAGCAGTGGAAACTGCAGTTTAATGTTTCCAAATGTAAAAAAATGCACTTGTGGGAAAAGGAATCCTCAATCTGAGTACTGTATTGGCAGTTCCGTGTTAGCAAAAACTTCGGAAGAGAAGGATTTAGGGGTAGTGATTTCTGACAGTCTCAAAATGGGTGAGCAGTGTGGTCGGGCAGTAGGGAAAGCAAGTAGAATGCTTGGCTGCATAGCTAGAGGTATAACAAGCAGGAAGAGGGAGATTGTGATCCCACTGTATAGAGCGCTGGTGAGACCACATTTGGAATACTGTGTTCAGTTCTGGTGACCTCACCTACAAAAAGATATTGATGAAATTGAACGGGTCCAAAGACGGGCTACAAGAATGGTGGAAGGTCTTAAGCATAAAACTTATCAGGAAAGACTTAATGAACTCAATCTGTATAGTCTGGAGGACAGAAGGGAAAGGGGGGGGGACATGATCGAAACATTGAAATACATTAAAGGGTTAAGTAAGGTTCAGGAGGGAAGTGTTTTTAATAGGAAAATGAACACAAGAAAAAGGGGACACAATCTGAGGTTAGTTGGGAGGAAGATCAGAAGCAACATGAGAAAATATTATTTTACTGGAAGAGTAGTAGATGCTTGGAACAAACCTCCAGCAGACATGGTTGGTAAATCCACAGTAACTGAATTTAAACATGCCTGGAATAAACATATATCCATCCTAAGATAAAATAGAGTGATACCTTGTCTTGCGAACTTAATTGGCTCCGGGACGAGGTTCGTAAAGTAAAAAGTTTGTAAGATGAAACATTGTTTCCCATAGGAATCAATGTAAAAGCAAATAATGCGTGCAAACCCATAAGGCTTTAAAAAAAGCGGCGGGCGGACAAAGTGAAGGCTAACGGAGTGGAGACGGGCAGCGAGGAGAAGCGAGGAATGGAGGTCCTAACGAAGGCTAATGCCACCCCAAATCTCTCCCAAAATCACCCCTTCAAAACCTTCCTACATTGCCCCAAATTGTTCCAAAAATCGCCACTCCAAAAGCTTCCTACCTTGCCTCAAATTGCTTCTAAAATTGTCCCTCCAGCTGCTTCCTTTGCCACCCAAATTGAGGTCCTAACGAAGGCAAATGGAGTGAAGAAAGGCAGCAAGGAGAAATGAGGCATTTTGAAAGGAGAGGTGAGTTTGGAACACTTTGGAAGTGTTTTGGGGTGGCTTAGGAAGCTTTTGGGGGAGTAATTTTGGGGGCAATTTGAGGCAGTGTAGGAAGCTTTTGGAGGGGCGATTTTTGGAGCAATTTGGCCATCACCTCGAGGTTCGACTACTGTAATGCTCTCTACATGGGGCTACCTTTGAAAAGTGTTCGGAAACTTCAGATCGTGCAGAATGCAGCTGCGAGAGCAGTCATGGGCTTACCTAGGTATGCCCTTGTTTCACCATCACTCCGCAGTCTGCATTGGCTGCCGATCAGTTTCCGGTCACAATTCAAAGTGTTGGTTATGACCTTTAAAGCCCTTCATGGCACTGGACCAGAATATCTCCGAGACCGCCTCCTGCCGCACAAATCCCAGCGACCGATTAGGTCCTACAGAGTCGGCCTTCTCCGGGTCCCGTCAACTAAACAATGTCGGTTGGCGGGCCCCAGGGGAAGAGCCTTCTCTGTGGCGGCACCGGCCCTCTGGAACCAACTCCCCCCGGAGATTAGAACTGCCCCTACTCTTCCTGCCTTCCGTAAACTCCTTAAAACCCACCTTTGCCGTCAGGCATGGGGGAACTGAAACATCTCCCCCTGGGCATGTTTAATTTATATATGGTATGCTTGTGTTTATGTCTGTTAGTATATGGGGTCTTTTTAAATCTTTAAATATTTTTAAATTTGTCAAATTATTTATGATTTGTTTCCACGTGTTGTGAGCCGCCCCGAGTCTTCGGAGAGGGGCGGCATACAAATCTAAGTAATAAATAAATAAAATAAATAATAAATAAATGTGATTAGACACACAAAGAATTTGTCTTTGGTACAGAAGCACCGAGTATACAAACAAATCAACAGAGAGAAATATGCCTATTGAGGAGGACATAATCAATGTGTGCAGAAATGGATAGTTTAAATAAAGAAATAAAAAATATAGGTGTGCAAGAGTATACTAATTGCTGGGATAGGTTCTACGATTGGATGGGAAAAAGCAAAAATAGAGAGTTAATAAATGTTAGATAATTTGGAGAGTAAATGTCAGAAGATTGGTCACAAGAGGAAAACTAAGAAAAAGATATACCAGAATATGATCTTTGCTAAGACTTGATGTATATTATGTAAATACAATCCGTATAATAGTAAATAAGCACTGTTAGAATTGTATTACAGGCATGTCACAAATTGTCCAACTTTTATTTTAATTGGGTTTTTTCCTGTCTGCTTTGTATTTTGTGTGTTATAAATAGTTTATTTTTAATTTAAAAAACCAGGGAGGAGAATAATAATAATGATAATAATGATAATAATGATAATAATGATAATAATGATAATAATGATAATAATGATAATAATGATAATAATGATAATAATGATAATAATGATAATAATGATAATAATGATAATAATGATAATAATGATAATAATAATAATATTGGGATTATTGGTAATAATGCCAATAAAAAGGGGAAATAAAGAAGATAATAAAAAGGATAAATAGTAGTACAGTCGCAATGTACATGATAATATCTGATTGTTCTATTTAGCTAGGGTGAGTGCAGGGGTGGGCACAATCCGGAATGGTGGGGAACGGGGTTCCAGTGGCACCAATGTAGCACCTAGCTTAGCTCCAGTAGTGCCGCCGGGTGTGCACGCATGTGAACATGCAACCGGCACTTCCACGGACCTCCGCTTGGCCTGCTCTGCCGCGAGCCAGTCCTTCCCCCACCGTGAGTCCTTCCTTCTCCCGCTGCGAGTTCTGCCTTCCCCCGCCGCGAGCCCTGCCTTCCCCCGCCTCGAGCCCCTCACTCGCTTCTCGCACCGGCTCCTCCCAACGTCCACGCTGCCGCCGTTCGCCCCGAGAGAGAGAGGTGAGCGGGGCGAACAGAGGTGAACGGCAGCAGCGCAGGCAGCCACTTACCTTATTTTTGCCTGCTTCTGTGTTAATCAAATATAAACCTCCTGCAAAACTCACATTCATTGGAAAAATCATGGCATGCTCAATTAGCTAACTCTGACTTGCATTTCTTGATATTTTCACTACCTCAGCTAAGGAGGAAGCGATGAAGAACAGGAAAAGCTGCTAAGGTAGGACATGTGAACAATTTACGCACCTTAAGGCTGAAGCCTTCCCAATGATTACAGCTGTGAGTGGATCTTAGCTTGAAGTTAAAAACCAATTAAGAGTTTACCCTCATGCCTAAACACTGCATTGATTTCTTTTAATTCCTACTACAGAGGTGCTATTCCTCTAATATCCTCTATAAACCATTAACAGACATACTAAGAGCTCCCTACAAAGTTAGGAGCTGTAAACACATGTTCATTAAAACACACTTGCAAGCAGAAATTAAGCAGTTTTAATGCCATGGAGTAATTCTATCTTGAATTAAGTCAGCAAGGACTTCCCCCTAAACATAATCGCTTGAAAAAATTGGGCCAACCCACAAAATCCCCTTGACTGCAGTCTATTAACCTCAAGCAGTCGTATAAATGAGAAGACTGAAGACAATTCTGAAGACCAGAAGATAAAAGATCTCCTTGGTAGGTCACAGGAGTCATTTGCCCCAGTGAACCAGCCCTTAATTTGGAGATGTCCACAAGACAAAATGAATCTTGCACCAACACTACATGTTTGGTCCCTTTTGTGCATGAATCTTGACACCATATAGACATGAAAAGGCCAGAGACTGCAATGCAACGCTCACTTCTTAATATTTATACAGGATCTCTGCACACTGCTACCTCCCTAAAAACAGAATCGTTAATTTCAAATTAAAATGTGCTTTAGTTAATAGAATGGGGGTTTTTTTGTCTGTTTATCAATGCTATCTTTCAACTCAGTGTACAATTTAAGCAACCTGATGTTTATTAACATTAACATTTTAAAAACCATTATTAATACAGTGGTACCTCTACCGACAAACGCCTCTACTTATGAACTTTTCTAGATAAGAACCGGGTGTTCAAGATTTTTTTTTGCCTCTTCTCAAGAACCATTTTCCACTTACAAATCCAAGACTCTGAAACTGGAACTGGAAAAGGCAGGGAGAAACCTCCATGGGGCCTCTCTAGGAGTCTCCTGGGAGGAAACAGGGCCGGAAAAGGTGGGGAGAAACCTCCGTGGGGCCTCTCTAGGAGTCTCCTGAAAGGAAACAGGGCCGGAAAAGGCGGGGAGAAACCTCTGTGGGGTCTGTCTAGGAATCTCCTGGGAGGAAACAGGACTGGAAAAGGCGGGGAGAAACCTCCGTGGGGCCTCTCTAGGAGTCTCCTGGGAGGAAACAGGACCGGAAAGGGTGGAGAGAAGCCTCCATGGGGCCCCTCTAGGAATTTCCTGGGAGGAAACAGGGCCTCCACCCTACCGGTGGTTTCCCCAATTGCACACATTACGTGCTTTTACATTGATTCCTATGGGAAAAATTGCTTCTTCTTACAAACGTTTCTACTTAAGAACCTGGTCACAGAACGAATTAACTTCGTAAGTAGAGGTAACACTGTATTGATATGAGCTTTTTCTTATCTTTAAATGTATTCATTCATTCATTCATTCATTCATTCATTCATTTGTTCGTTAATTCATTGCAAGAAAATAGCCTAGCTCAGACCCCACAATTTAACTCTCAGATGCAATGTTCTCTTCATTGGTCAATTAAGTAATTCTAATTCAGTTCTACAGAGGAATCATTGAGTCTGTCATCTGCACCTCTATAACTGTCTGGTTCGGTTCTGCAACCCAACAAGACCTACACAGACTTCAGAGGAGAATCAGAACTGCAGAAAAAACAATGGCTGCCAACCTGCCTTCCATTGAGGACCCGTATACTGCACAAGTCAAAAAGAGGACTGTGAAAATAATTACTGACCTCTCGCATCCTGGACATAAACTGTTTCAACTCCTGCCCTCAAAACGTCACTACAGAGCACTGCACACCAAGACAACTAGACACAAGAACAGATTTTCCCCGAATGCCATCACTCTGCTAAACAAATAATTCCCTCAACACTGTCAAACTATTTACTAAGTCTGCACTACTATTGCTACTAGGTTTTTCTCATCATTACAATCACCCATTTCCTCCCATTTATGACTGTATGACCGTAACTTGCTGCTTATATCCTTAAGATTTTTACTAATATTGTTTCTTCATTGCTTATTTGACCCCTATGACAATCGTTAACCTCATGATTCTTGACAAATGTATATTTTATTTTATGGTACACTGAGAGCATATGCACCAAAGACAAATTCCTTGTGTATCCAATCACACTTGGCCAATAAAGAATTCTATTCTATCCCATTCCATTCCATTCTATTCAACTAAATCATTGTAGTATTAATAATTTCTAGTTAATACTGTATAAATACCATTGTATCTAAATAATATACACCTGCAGATCACCACTATCGGTTCACCCAAACCAGTTTGAACTGACCTCTGATCACATTTCTTTTAATACAATAAAACAATGCTTCAAAAAAAAACCACAACGAGGTTGTGAAGACACAACGACCCACTTCTCAGAGATGAGTACGCATTAATTTAATCAAATTTCGAAAAGAAACTCACGTATTTTATAGCCCAGTTTTTCTGCATGGATCCTTTTGGCCATGAACTGTCCTTCGATCAAGGCACGTACTTCCACTTCCTTTGGGAAGGCTGGTGTCTGAAAAAAGAAACGAAATTTATAAGCCTCCAATGCAAGCTGGAATGCTAGTTTGCACAGGTAGTCCTCGACTTACAACCATTCGTTTAGTGACCATTTGAAGTTATGACACTGAAAATTTTGACTTACAATCAATCCCCACACCTACAATTGCTGGAAAAACCCCACGTTCAAATGATCAAAATTTAAGTGTTTGGTAATATATATATATATATATAGTTCAGCATCCTCAGATCACATGGTAGTTATACAACCAGCAATAAAATCTATGGGTTCAGAAGTGTGCGCCACCAATGCTCACACTTTTTCACCCCTTGTGCATGCACAGAAGGCTTTGCACATATGTAGAGGGTTAAAAAAAAGAAAATGGTGGTGTCCAGGCAGGTGGTCAGTCTGAACCAGGCCAAACCAGTAGCATTTACTCTATATGCAACTTTCCCATGAGCAATGTCAATGGGGAAAACTGGATTTGGTTAATGACAGCATGATTCACTTAACAACTAAGGCAATAAAGTTTCTAAAATCGGGTGTGACCCACTTAACATTTCTGAGCGACAGAAATTCTGGCCTCAATTCTGGTTTTAAGACTAGGACTATCTACATGGGGCCTCTGTGGATTTCTTAACAACTGGGTATAGTTACTATTTGCAACAGTTGTTCAGTCACACACATGCAAATCTCCCAGGAGATTACAATAGCCCCAAAGACTGCTTGCAAATCATCTGCTAATTTGTGAACTAATTGGTGTATTCTGGGAGTTGAAATCTAAAATATCTTAAGGGCAACATCTCATGGGGGAAAGATGAGCCATTCATTTTGGAGGCCTCAAAAAATAAAGGAAATCTAATCTTGGATTGCACTTCAGGAAAATCAAAATTGGGGCCTGGAAATTTCAGAAGTCAATTCAAACTTCATGGTATAGGACAGTGATGGCAAACCTTTTTTTGTTCAGGTGCCAAAAGGATATGTGTGCGCATGGTAGCATGCAAGCGCACACCCACACTCATAATGCAATGCCATCCCAGCCACGCATGCCCAACCCTCTGCGCTGGCTCCCTCCCTCCATGCATTCACACAGGCCTCACTGACGCCTCTGGACTTCTGGTAGGCCCGTTGAGCTGTTTTTCACCCTCCCCAGGTTTCAGGAAAAATGGCCGAAAGGGCCTACTGGAAGTTCATTTCCAAACTTCCGGTAGGTCCATTGGGCCTGTTTTTTTGCCATATACAGGCTCCAGAGGCTTTTCTGAAGCCTGGGAGGGTGAAAAATGGCCCAATGGGCCTACAAGAAGTTCATTTCCAAACTTCCGGTAGGTCCATTGGGCCTGGTTTTTTGCCATCTACAGGCTCCAGAGGCTTTTCTGAAGCCTGGGAGGGTGAAAAATGGCCCAATGGGCCTACAAGAAGTTCATTTCCAAACTTCCGGTAGGTCCATTGGGCCTGGTTTTTTGCCATCTACAGGCTCTAGAGGCTTTTCTGAAGCCTGGGGAGGGCGAAAACGGCCTCCACCCCGTCCTCCAGAAGGCCAAATATCAGCTGGCCAGTGCATATGTGCGCGCTGGAGCTGACTTAGGGAAAAGCCTCATGTGTCCTCAGATATGGCTCCGTGCGCCATCACAGTTATAGGAAAGCTGGAATAACCCATAAATTTGTTGTTTTTATTTTTCTTTTAATTGATTTTATAATAAACAAGACAAAAGACAGACAAAAACATACAACATAAAAAAGGAGCCAAAACTGCTCCATTCTTCTCAGAAGTCTCGGAGAATCTTACATATCATGTTTAAAAAGAGAAAAAGAGAGAAAAAAGGTAGATCGAAATGAAAACAAATATTTTACAGTATTTGTTGCTACTGTTTACATTACATAGTTTTATTGATTTTATTTGTATTTATTTATTTTTTAATTTTGATTATAATACAAACAAACAAGCAAACAAAACAAACATATAAACATACCTATATATATACAAATTAAATTGAATTTACTTAATGTTTAATATTTTACAATTCTGTTTTTGTTAAATATAAGTTCAATTTCTTTCTTTTTTTTCTATCTAATTATATAGTTTCCCCCAAACTCCATAGTAGTCCTTATTTTGTTTATTCTGTAATTCATATGATAATTTACTTAGTTTAGCACAGTCTAACATTTTCCTAATCACCATCTCTTCATTTGGTATCTTTTCTTGTTTCCACGTTTGTGCGAACACCAATCTTGCTGACGTCAGTATGTGAGTTATTAAATAGTAATCTTCTTTGCTATGCTGTCCTCTGATTATTCCCAACAGATATATTTTATTTTTATTTAATTCGACTTCTATGCCACCCAATCCCAATGGAGATAGAAGGACTCTTACCTCGACATTGTGAGCATCGAACCTGTGAATTCCCACAGCTCCTGGTGTAATTTCCCTCACATCAAAATAAAAACCTAAATGAAATATTTGAATGAATAAACTTAGCCTTTTTCATTAATAATTCTTCAAAGAATTACAGTTAAATAAATATCAATCTTCCCCAATATTTTTTTTTTGCATTTTGTTGAACAAACAATAAAGTGGTCCTTATGAAGTGACTGCTAACTGGAACCACAACAATGTACAGTAGTCCCTCACCTATCGCTGGTGTTACGTTCCAGACCCGGCCGCGATAGGTGAAATCCGCGATGGGAAATTTATCGACTGATAATACTTTAGGGGGGACGCTCCCTGCTCCCTTTCTCCTCTTTCCCACCAGCTCCGGATGCCTGGAGGCAAGCAACAGCCGGCTAACCTTTCCCCCCCACTACTACTTACTCTGCGCCTGAGGAAAAGAAGGGGAGGGGGGCAAAAGAATCGCCGCCCCCGAGCATTCCTGAACCACTGCTATTCTTTGCAGCAGTTCGGCCAAACGTTGTCTTTTTTGCCTTGCCCCGGCTGGAAAGTCCCTGGTGAGCTGCCCCGGCTGGTTCTTTTTCTCTCTCTCTCTCTTTTCTTTTCTTTTTTTTCCCCCTCCACCTGCCCAGCACTTCCTCTCCCGCCCTCGAGCCCAGTCTGGAAATCCCCGCCGCATCGCGTTCCTTTCTTTGCTCACACTCGCTCGTTCGCGAGCTGCCGGGAGCTCTTTCTACAACCCCAAGCATACCGCCACCGCCGCCAACCACTAAGTGCGCCTCCAAAGACTGCCTTCTCGGCACTGGCGAGGCGGGTTGAACGAGGGGATGGGCCTCCGCTGGAGCTCAGTCCCCGCCCCGCTCATCATTCGCCCAACCGCGGGCTGGTTGGCTTGTCCTGCCCTTCCAAACTTCTAAGCGCCGTATCTGTGCCAACGCGGACAAAACCCACGATGAAGAGAAGCCGTGGTGGGTGAAGCGCGATATAGGGAGGGACTACTGTATTACTTCAGTTTTTCTTTGCTTCACATACCTGCAAAGGTCATAAATGCAAGAATTGGTCTCTAAGTTACTGTTTCATTATGGTGCTCTTGGTCCTCTCTGTGGTTGGTTTTTGTTTATTTCTTTTCCTTTACAACACTACCTGACTAAGCAACATGATCAGTGCTACAGAGTGTGGTGGATTTTTCCCGTTTAGTTTGTCTTGACAGGGTAGTGGGGATAGTTTTCTCGTTGGTAGTTTCTGAATTAGGGTATTGTTTTCTATTTGATTATTTATCTGGTATTAATCCTTGCTTATTTTTATTATTATTATTATTTATTAGATTTGTATGCCGCCCCTCTCCGTAGACTCGGGGCGGCTTACAGCAATGATAAAAACAATATATAATGACAAATCTAATAGTTAGAATCTAAAATAACAATAATACACTTAAAAAGTCTAAAAAACAAGAAACCCCAATATATAAAAACATACATACAGTCATATCATGCAGAAAAAACTACATAGGCAGGGGGAGATGTTTCAGTTCCCCCACGCTTGACGACAGAGGTGGGTTTTAAAGAGTTTACGAAAGGCAAGGAAGGTTGGGGGCAGTTCTAATCTATGGAGGGAGCTGATTCCAGAGGGTCCGAGCCGCCACAGGGAAGGCTCTTCCCCTGGGTCCCGCCAAACGACATTGTTTAGTTGACGGGACCCGGAGGAGACAAACTCTGCGGGACCTAACCGGTCGCTGGGATTTGTGCGGCGGAAGGCGGTCTCGTAGATACCCTGGTCCGGTGCCATGAAGGGCTTTATAGGTGATGACCAACACTTTGAATTGTGACCAGAAACTGATCGGCAACCAATGCAGACTGCGGAGTGTTGGGGTAACATGGGCATATTTGGGAAAGCCCATGATTTTATTTATTTTATTTATTTATTATTTAGATTTGTATGCCGCCCCTCTCCGCAGACTCTCGCAGCTGCATTCTGCACGATCTGAAGTTTCCGAACACTCTTCAAAGGTAGCCCCATGTAGAGAGCGTTACAGTAGTCGAGCCTCGAGGTTATTTGGGTATAGACTGGTGGAGGGGATTGTTCTGGCCTTTTGTTTTCTTCTTAGCTTTTTATTGCCTCTTTTGAATGTAGGAATATGGTTCATTTCAACCAGAAAAAAAAACAGCCAAACAGCAAGCTGGCTGGGGAATTGCCTGTGTGTCTCAAAGATGCCAAGATTGAGAAATACTGGTTGAGTTAGTTCCAGCCAAGCCATCTGATGAGACAGGCAGAAGCAATGCCTCTCATCCAATTCTTTCTTTCCTGGAATAAACCAAACCTAACAAGAGGATTGGGGGCAGGGAGGGGAGGGGGAGAATTATAAGCCTTCCAAGATACCTACCCACCTTTCCACCGTTTCCAGCAGCTGTTGATTCAAGAGCTTTTGAGAATTCTTCCCACGAGCCCAGCGCAAGCTCATCTCGGATCTTCTCTCGCATCAAGGAGCCATTCTTGTAGCTAAAACAAATAACAATACACAATTTCTCCAGGAGGTTCAGTCAGGATTCTGAAGCAACATCATTTTATTATTTGGCACTAGAAAATCAGAAAGTATCTGCAGGACTGCCAAGTAGCATTGTGGATCTGAAGTTTTAAAAAAAGGCTATTTTCACAAATACATACATAAGATACATAGATACATAGAAGCATAGATACATACATACATACATACATACATACATACATACATACTGTTGTGGTTAGCTCTGGCCCAGCTCCTGCCCCAAGGACTGAGGATGTGGGGGAGACATCCATATGCTGCAGGCCTGTTTTGCCCCCCGGTGGAATCTGCTGATGAAGGCTCCTCTGACCAAGAAGACATGAGTGACAGGGAGGAGGAGAGTGTGGCAGACAGCTCAGAAGGAGATCAATTATCTAGCTCCTCCTTGGATTCGGAACAAGAGCTAATGATACAGTCATGCATGCGGAGAGCGATGCATAGGCAGCAACAACTGAGAGATTATTATCAAAGAAAATGAGGCCACCTGTGGTTGGGTGGAGCTGTGGTGATTAGTGAGGCTGCTATAAATAGCAGCCTGTGGGTTTGGCCATTGTGGAGGATTATCTGATCGTTGTGTTTCGTGACTGCTTTACTGACTTTGACCTTTTGTGTGCTGCTTTTTCCCAGCTTTGAAACTAAACCAGAGCAAAGTGTGTTTCACTTTGTGAAAGAAGAAGGACTGTGAATTGCCTCAGAGCTGCAAGCTAACTATCACAGAACTGATAAGGGACTTGTACAAATTACCAGTTTGTTTGGAGATGAGTGCTCTTTGCTATACCAAAAGAGGGCTTGGTTTAAGTGAATTTTCATTATAAAGAACATTGTTTTGAATTTTCAAACGTGTGTGTGTCTGAAATTTGTACCTGTGAATTTTTGGGAGGAGTCTACCAGAGAGCCCGACAGAACACATACATACATACATACATACATATTGATACTAAGGCCAGAAGTTCCCTGGTGCCTGATTTCACCATGATTTACCATATTTTTTCCCAGTACAAGATGCACCTCAGTTTTGGGGGAGAAAAATAGGAAAAAAATAATCTGCCTATCAGGTATTCATCTGGCTAGTCATTAGTCTGGTTACATTAATTTGCTGGTTTTGGGCCCACTTGCTTGCTTTTTATCCCGATTGGGGATAAAAAACAGTTTCTAAAACACTTCACTTCTCTCTCTCTCTCTCTCTCTCTCTTCAGAGAGAAACAATGAGAAAATCAAGCAAAGGGAAGATCACTTCGCTAGCAACACACAGAAGTTAGCTTCACTCGTTAGCGTCTCCTTAGAGCTGAAAAAAGACTCCGCCGATTGTCGGAGGAAGCAGCAATGAAAGAAGCAGGCAAAGGGAAGATCGCTTAGCTAGCAAAGCACGGGAGATCCCGTCAGCACCTCCTTAAGGCTTAAAAGTGGCTTAGCAAAACCTACATTCGGAGTATAAGACTCACCCAAATTTTCAGCCTCTTTTTGGAGGGAAAGGTGCATCTTATACTCTGAAAAATACAGTAACTCAATCTATAAGAAATGAAGGACTAGATCAGGGGTGTCAAACTTGTGGCATCGAGTTGTGATCATGTGGTGATCATAACTTTTTTCCCCTTTGCTAAATCGGGATTGGGCATTGCCAGCGCATAACGCATCTGGCCTGCGAGTCACAAGTTTGACACCCCAGGACTAGATCCTTGAGTTTCAATTAATGGGATCCTATTGCTGCTACATCCCAGGTTTCAGCTCCTATAATTCCTCGGGCAATAAATCTGGCAGATGGTGAACTATGGCGGTTTAACACCTCTGCAATTAGAGAAGATTGGACATAACTAAATATTGTCCTCTATAACCCAATTTACGAAGTCTCTGGTGAGGAAAGATTATGTGTGCAACATTATTTTCACGCACCCAATCTTTTTGCAAGTTAAAGGGTTTAGGTGTCTTCCACTGCATTAGTTACAGTCAGTGTTTCCTCTAATTTTTTGGGGGGGTGGGCGGAAAAGTATAGTGTCTGAGCGGCAGTCCCTTCGGGACTGGGCGGCACAGAAATAATAATAAAATTTCCCTCTCGGCTTCTGGGCAGGTTTGGAAAACTCTGAGTTGATGATGATTTTTAAGTGAGCAATTGCTCACTGCTCAGCTTAGAGGGAACTATGGTTACAGTGGTAGTTAAGCTATCCAAAGGAAAGAAAAAAATGTAATTAAAGTTCTTCAAAGAAAGACCTTTCACTAATTTTTTATAAATGAAGCTAAAATAATCAGTAAATAATCCGAATAAATGGATTATTCATTGCAATTTCGCCAGTGAAGTTATTGGTTTTTCCCCAAGTTATTGGTCTTCAAATTGCAACTGTTCATTTAACAATCATTAAGTTACAGCAGCACTGAAAAAAGTGACTTGCAACACTTCTACACATTTAAGACCATCACAACATCACCCCTACCCCCAGTTACATGATCAAAATTCAGTCACGTGAATTTTGACCATGTAAATGTGAGGTTGTTAATAATTGATAAATATTTATAATGGTTTGTTTATTTGTTTGTTTGTTTATTTATTTATTTATTTATTTATTTATTTATTTATTTGATTGATTGATTGATTGATTGATTGATTGATTGATTTGATTTGTATGCCGCCCCTCTCTGTAGACTCGGTGTCCAAGCGTCACCTGGTCACCATTTTCAACCTTTCCAGCTAGCTCTTGAAAAACAAAGTTAATGGAGAAAGCCAAATTTGCTCCACAACCACATTTTTTACTTAAGAGTTGCAGTGATTTGCTTAAAGAAGATTGTAAAATTGGGCGTGACTCACTAAGCAATGGAAATGATTTATTAGATATCGCTTGCCACCTTGAGTTATTTATTAATATAATAAGGCAGCATTTAAAAAATGTAAATATTATATATTTTGGAATATTAAGACGCACCTTTTCCCTAAAAATCTGGATGTGTCTTATACTCCGAATTTAGCTTTTTCCAAAGCTTTATTTTTTCAGCCCTAATGAGGCACTGACGATTTTCCCTGCTATTACTGACTTGCAGGCTTTTTTCATTGCTACTCCCTCTACAGAATGTTTTTTCCAGCCCTAACCAGGGGATGAAATAATGTGCTGAAGCTGTCCAGACTAAAGATGATAGTCAAATCTG
Source organism: Erythrolamprus reginae (assembly GCF_031021105.1). Classification (NCBI taxonomy): domain Eukaryota; kingdom Metazoa; phylum Chordata; class Lepidosauria; order Squamata; family Dipsadidae; genus Erythrolamprus; species Erythrolamprus reginae. Next base: position 8,858,976 of record NC_091963.1, read on the forward strand.
GGAGGCAGATATTTCCCCCTATTTTCCTCCCCCTGAATTAAGGTGTGTCTTATACTCCAAAAAATGAGATAAATAAAAATATAGCTTTAAAGTATGTTTTGAAAATAAAATCTGAAACATTAAAGAACTAGAAAAGAATGATACAAATCTTGATTTTTTTTTAAAATGAAACTAATCTGATGCATCATATAGTACAGTGATTTTCAACCTTTTTTGAGCCGCGGCACATTTTTTACATTTACAAAACCATGGGGCACATTGAGGGGGGGAGGGGCTGCGGCTAAAAAAAGTTTGGACAAAAAATTCCTCTCTCTCTCTTCCTCCCTTTCGCTCTATTTCTCTCTCCCTCCCTCTTTCTCTCCCTTCCACTTTTTTTCTCTCTATCTCTCCATCCCTCTTTCTTTCTCTCTTCCTTCTTTCCTCTTTTTTGCTCTCTTTCTTTCTTTCTCCCTCCCTACCTCCCTCTATGTCTTTCTCTCTCCCACCTTCCCTCCCTCTCTTTCTCTCTCTCTCTCTCTCTCTTTCTTTCTCTCTCCTCTCTTGCTTTCTTTCTCTCTTGTTATCTTTCTCTCTCTCTTGCTTTCTTTCTTTCTCTCTCTCTCATTCTCTTTCTTTTTCTCTCTCTTGCTTTCTTTCTCTCTCTCTCTTTCTCTCTCTCTCTCTTTCTTTCTTTCTCTCTCTCGTTTTCTTTCTCTCTCTTGCTTGCTTGCTTTCTCTCCCTCTTGCTCTTTCTTTCTCTCTGTCTCTTGTTTTCTCTCTCTCTCTCTTGCTTGCTTGCTTTCTCTCCCTCTTGCTCTTTCTTTCTTTCTCTCTCTCTTGTTTTCTTTCTCTCTCTTGCTTGCTTGCTTTCTCTCCCTCTTGCTCTTTCTTTCTCTCTCTCTCTTGTTTTCTCTCTCTCTCTCTTGCTTGCTTGCTTTCTCTCCCTCTTGCTCTTTCTTTCTTTCTCTCTCTCTCTCTTTCTTTCTTTCACTCTCTCTTGTTTTCTTTCTCTTTCTGAGCTTTGCGGCACACTGGTTGAAAAACACTGATATAGTAGAAGGCACGCACCAAAGCAGGGCCATAAATGCTTGTGAATCAACTGGATTACAGAAAACGTGACCCTCCAAAGCAGGTTTGGGCTCTTTAATCCAGAGAAACAGGGTATCACTAGTACCGAGACTAATCTGGGAAAGAAAATAATCAAGGTATTAGCCGAAAAGCAGAAATAGCAATACAGGAATTAAATCAAACCCATTTGTTTGCCCGGCTAATTGTCTTTAAATTACACATCGCAGCAATTCAATTCTTGTGAAATTGCCTTTGCTTGCCAGGTTTATATGAAACATAGAGCAGGGGGGGAATTATAATAGGATCTAAGGATTTATTGTGGAAAATTCATGGCTACATAATCCTCAGTGACCAAAAGCAACGTCAGCTGGTAACTAAAGTGGCACTCCGATCACGCATCAACAAGCAAGCTTTCTCATCCCTTATAGCAGTGTTTCCCAACCTTGGCAACTTGAAGATATTTGGACTTCAACTCCCAGAATTCCCCAGCCAGCAAATGCTGGCTGGGGAATTCTGGGAGTTGAAGTCCAGATATCTTCAAGTTGCCAAGGTTGGGAAACACTGCCTTATAGAAATAGCATTTAGACTTATATACCACTTCATAGTGCTTTTAGAGCCCTCTCTAGAATCAGACTATTGCCCCCAACAATCTGTGTCCTCATTTTACCCACTTCGGAAGGATGGAAGGCTGAGTCAACCTTGAGCCGGTGGTGAGATTTGAACTGCTAAACTACATCTTAAGTAGCCTGCAGTGCCTGCACTCTAACCACTATGCCACTCAGCCCTTATACAAGTAGCCCTCCATTTACAACAATTCATTTAGAGACTGTTTGAAGTTACAACGGCAGTGAAAAAAAGAGACTTATAGACATTTTTCACACCTAACAATCATTGCAACATCCCCATGGTCATGTAATATAAATTCACATGTTTGGCAACTGATTCATATTTATAATTATAATGATAATTTATTAGATTTGTATGCACAACAATAATAAAACAGTGTGACAATGTAAACAAATCTAATATTGGTTTTATAATAAGGGTTTTTTAGCTGTTTTATTATTGGATTGTTACATACTGTTTTTATTATTGTTGTTAGCCGCCCCGAGTCTGCGGAGAGGGGTGGCATACAAATACAATCAATCAATCAATCAATCAATCAATCAATCAATAAATAAATAAATAAATATTTAAAAAGCATCTAAAACCCCATCATTGAAAAACTATGTAACACACGCATACCATACATACAACTATAAAAGCCTGGGGGAGATGTCTCAATTCCCCCATGCCTGGCGATATAGGTGGGTCTTAAGTACTTTGCAAAAGACAAGGAGGGTGGGGGCAGTTCTGATCTCTGGGGGGAGTTGATTCCAAAGGGCTGGGGCCGCCACAAAGAAGGCTCTTTCCCTGGGGCCCACCAGATGACATTGTTTAGTCAACAGGACCTGGAGAAGGCCAACTCTGTGGGACCTCATCGGCCACTGGGATTCGTGTGGCAGAAGACGGTTCTGGAGGTATTCTGGTCCGATGCCCTGTCGGGTTTTAAAGGCATTATCCCGAGGTCACATGATTCTCCTTTTGCGACCTTCTGACAAGCAAAGTCAATTGGGGAAACCAGATTCACTTAACAACAGTGTTACTAACTTAATAACTGCAGTGGTTCACTTTACAACATCGGCAACAAAGGTCGTAAAAGTGGGGCAAAACTCATTTAACAACCGTCTCGAAAAATGGTCATCAATCCCCTTTTTCACAGTGTTGCTGTAACATCAAATAGTCACTGAACAAACTATTGTAAGTCAAGGATACCTATAAGTGAATGATGATAATGAATCAGTGGGCAGCACATGGCAAAGCAATGCGCACTTCTACACTGAAATAGATCGTGAAATTTAGCTTGTCCGGATGCCGCTCATCAGCAAGGAAAGGTTTTAGGGGCAGGCCCGCATCTGTTCCATCAAATTCGATAGGATGCGGATACATAACTCGGGGTTGCTCTCTAAGCCTCAAGATAGCGTCAGGGGTGGGTTTCTCCTTGTTCGGACTGGATTGCCCAAACTGGTAGCGACCTGCGAGTGACATCACGATAGCATCACAGATGCAGTTCAATCGGTGACGGTCCATGGATGTCGTCAACATTTTTTTTATTTCCCCCCCAAATTTTTTACTATTTGCCCGTGTTTTCTCAACACTCCGTGGCTTACGTTGGCTGCCGATCAGTTTCCGGTCACAATTCAAAGTGTTGGTCATGACCTTTAAAGCCCTACATGGCTTTGGACCAGACTACCTCCGGCACCGCCTGCTATCGCACGAATCCCAGCGACCGATAAGGTCCCACAGAGTTGGCCTTCTCCGGGTTCCGTCGACTAAACAATGTCATTTGGCAGGCCCCAGGGGAAGAGCCTTCTCTGTGGCGGCCCCGGCCCTCTGGAACCAACCCCCCCCCCGGAGATTAGAATTGCCCCCACCTTCCCTGTCTTTCGTAAACTATTCAAGACTCATTTATACCACCAGGCATGGGGGAGTTGAGATATTCCTTCCCCCTAGGCCATTACAAGTTATGCGTGGTATGTCTGTGTGTATGTTTGGTTTTATAATAAGGGTTTTTAGTTGTTTTATTATTGGATTGTCACATGCTGTTTTTATCATTGTTGTTAGCCGCCCCGAGTCTACGGAGAGGGGCGGCAAACAAATCCAATAAATTATTATTATTATTATTATTATTATTATTATTATTATTATTTTTAAATTTTTTCCTCTGCTGCTGCTTGAAAAAGGGCTCTCCTGTCTCCCCCAGCCCCCTGGGGTTTATACTTACTTTTATTTCTTTGCCCAAAGCATAGCTGATCAGATGATCAGCTGTGTTTCGGGCTGATCATAGCTACTGAGCATGTGCAGGAGCAGAACTGCACAAAGAGACGTACGCGAAACATGGCGATGCGAACCGTTGATGAAGATAAGTGGAAACCATCAGTAGCGGGCTGCTGCATGGACTGTCCGGTGCGCAGTCGCGGTTGGAAAAACGAAGATGCACACACATCCCGTGTTCCTGAAGTGTGCAAGTGTGCACACGTGCAAGATTCAGCTTCTGTGCATGCGCAGGAAGCAAATATTGTGTGAGGATGCTCATGCACATGGGATTTTGCCGCTTTCAAACGTTATCTTGCTTCCACGAATGCGCGGAAGCAAAGAAGTCACCAGAGTTCGGCAAAATCTCACAGACGCAAGCGTCATCGCGTGAGATTTCACTTCCTGCGCATGTGCAGAAGCCGAATCTCACAGTGGCATGCGCGTGCACAGCGGACACGTCCATTGCCAGGAGCGCAATGGGAGCACAGGCGATGGGTGGCCCTTCATTGGAACCCACCCACCCTTGGTTAGCATGGATGAAGGTATAGGAGATATAGGAGAGCAATATATATAGGAGAGTGCTATTGCTATTTGTATATTTTAATTGGCTTTCAACAAGCAACATCAAAGAGTAGTAGATGCTTGGAACAAACTTCCAGCAGACGTGGTAGATAAATCCACAGTAACTGAATTTAAACGTGCCTGGGATAAACATTTATCCATTGTAAGATAAAAATACAGGAAATAGTATAAGGGCAGACTAGATGGACCATGAGGTCTTCTTCTGCCGTCAGTCTTCTATGTTTCTATGGATCTCGAGATTCCTAACCCAATTAACACTATGAATGTTATTTAATGAAGATGGCGACACCTACTGCTATGTCTCCTTCAGAAAGTCTCATTCCAGCTAGGGATGCTGAAAATTCAAACAAGGAAACTCAGTTAAAGAATAGAGTATGCAAAGAATACCAACAAGAAAATAGCTTCACGCAAAACGGTAAGAATGGAATCATCAATTATTATGAGAAGTTCTAGAGAGTCTAGTAAGACTTAGGTACAGGTACTGGGATGAAAAGCTCCCAGTTCGCTTGTGTCTGTTGGTCGCTGGAGAGCCAGTTGCAGAAAGAGCGCGAGGCCCCGCCCACCAGCCCGGATGCCGCCATTTGGGTTGTTTTTCCCTCTGCGCATGTGCGAAGCATTCTGTTCTTGAGCAAACAGTAAAAGAACACAAATGATAGATATCCGGATGGGTGGGCGGAGCGTTACTCTCCCTCTGCCCACCTGCCCGGATGCCGCCATTTGGGTTGTTTTTCCCTCTGCGCATGATTGAAGTGTTTTGCACATGCACAAAGCATTCTGCGCATGCACAGATGGTAAAAGAACACAAATGACAGCATCTGGATGGGTCGGCGGAGCCTCACTCTCCCTCCGCCCACATGCCCGGATGCTGCCATTTGGGTTCTTTTTCCCTCTGCGCATGCATGAAGCATTATGCACATGCACAAAGAATTCTGTGCATGCGCAGAGTGTAACACAAATGGCACCTTCCAGGCAGGTGGGCAGAGCCTCCTGCTCCCTTCATGACCGGTTTTCCTACAACCCAAAGGCACCAGCAAACCAGGAGCAATTCACTCCTGCACAGGTAGTCCTCCACTTACAATCATTTGTTGGTAAGTTGATTACAGCTTATTCTTATATCTTCAAATATTTGAAGTTACATCTGAAATTATAGCAGTACTGAAAACATTTGTGCATTTGTTTGTTTGATGCCGCCCAATTCCTGAAAGACTCTGGGCGGCTCATAGCCAAATACAAATAAAATGTTGTATAAACCCACTGAAAACAATTCAGAACAATTTAAAATCAATAATTAAACCAGTTAAAACTAAAAAACTAAAAATCAATAAAAAACTTTTTTAAAAAAACCAGTTAAAACAGTTAAGAAAAATCCATGCATGTCTCTAGTGGTCAGATCCCGATGGTGTGCCATCTGACCACAACCCCAGGCCTGCTGTAAAAGGCCAGTAGGGTGGCGGTAATCCAGACCTTGGGAGCTAGCTGGTTCTAAAGAACGGAACCACCACAGACAAGGCCCTCCGACGCGGGCCCGCCAGCCTGACACTGTTTAGCTGACAGGACCTGGAGAAGACCAACCCAGAAGTGGGCTGCTAAAGTGGAACGGTGACGTGTGCTTGTCCCCATGGCTCTGAGTGCTAGCGGAGGCCAGTGCAATTCTGCTACTTACCTGTGCAGGTAGCAGAATCGCGCGTGGAGACGCAGGTATGCCCGGGTTTTTTGCTTCTGTGAATCATAGCAAAATTGCACTGCACTCCGCTAGCACTCAGAGCCAAGGGGGTGAGCCCACATCACTGTTCCACCTTAGCAGCTCTTCTCTGGACCAACCCTAGGGACCCTTACTGGTCGCTGGGAGCGATGCGGTAAGAGGCGGTCTCGAAGATAGTCTTCAATTAACTTATGACCGGCTCTCCTACGCACAGCCATTGGATCCTTGATCACAGTCACGTAATCAAACTTCACTTGACCCAAAGGTGTTTTTCAATTGGACATTTCGCTTCTCATCATTCTTCAGCTCCGAAGCTCTTCTTCTTGGATGAAAAGCAAAACGTTCTTCAAAGAAAAACAAAGTAAGTCCAGGTGCCTCGAGAAAAAGCACCTTTGGGACAACAATGACCTGGATGAATGAGAATCTCCATAAACTTTTGCACACTTGGTAATCAGGATATACAGTGATACCTCTACTTAAGAACGCCTCTACTTAAGAACTTTTCTAGATAAGAACTGAGTTCAAGGGTTTTTTGCCTCTTCTTAAGAACTATTTTCTACTGAAGAACCTGAGCCCGGAAAAATTTCCCAGGAAATTTGAGAGCGGCACAAATGCCTAACCAGTTTCCTACCCTTCCCCCTTTAATCCCGGCCATCTCGGGCTTTTCTGGGCTGCCAGAGGAGCCTTTCGGTGGCGCTTAAGAAGGCTTTGGCAGTCCAGAGCGAACGAAGCATTTTCCTTTCTCTGGGCGCTTGGAGAAGGAATAAACCTCTGCCAGCACCCAGAGAAAAGAAATGCTCCCTTAGCTCTGGGCAGTGACTGTCCTCCTCCTCTTCTTCCTCCTCCTCCTCCCACCAAAATTCCAAGCTTTTATTTCTTTCCTAAAGGGTTTGCACGCATTATTTGCTTTTACATTGCTTCCCATGGGAAAAATTGCTTCTACTTACAAACTTTTCTACTTAAGAACCTGGTCATGGAACAAATTAAGTTCTCAAGTAGAGGTACCACTGTATTTACAATTGTTGCACTGTCCGAGGGTTATGTGATCACTATTTTGCAACCTTCCTAGATGGCTTCCCATAAAACGAAGTCAAAAGGAAAGCTAGATTCACAACAACCACAGATTCATTTAACAACTGTAGTGATTGATTTAAGAACCATATGCAAAAAGATCATAAAATCGGATGTGACTCATTGAACAACTGTGTTGCTTAGCAACGGAAATTCTGGTGCCAGTTTTGTTGTAAGTTGAGAACCACTTGTAGATCTTTCTTCTTTGAATGACTGCATTGCATCAAATTTTGAAAATACCAAGGTTGCTCCAGGAAATGTCTGCTTTAACACATGGTTGAAGAAATTATTCATACAGAATTTTTTTTCCCCCTACCAAATAATTATACAGACATTTCACCTGCCTTCTCAAGATAAAACTGAACAAAAAAATGAAGCTCCTTGTTGCTCCAGAATTTTAAAACCTCCTTACCTGGATTGTCTCCAGTAAATGCTACTATTTTGCAGGCAGGATTAAATCCAAAGCGTTCAGTATAATAGGGTGAAATTAAACCCTAAAGAATGAAATTTAACAATTATTTTTTAAAAACAAATAATAGAGTTATTTGGTTTCAAAACAACACATTTTGAACAGAAAAACCAAGACTCCTCTTCAAAGAATGTTGGGATCTTCCTTTCCAGAGTCACAGTTCCCAAATCCCTTGGAAGAAAATTTGACACTGAATTTGCAAAATGTGTTTTTATTTCCTTATTACAGGAAACCAGACAGTTGTTTTTTTTAAAAAAAAAAATCTGGTTTGTTTTTCCAGCAAACTTAACAATCTTGGAAACATCCATTTCCAAAACAATATTCTTAATGTGAAACAGAGGCTCTTTCATCTAGTCATTATAAAACATTATGTTCATTAAGCAAAAATGGCTAGGTGAGTAGATGGATAGATGGACAAATAAGATGGATGAGTGGATGGATGAGATGGATAGATGAGATAGGTGGGCGGGTGGAGGGATAAGGTGGAATGGGATGGTTAATAGATGGGTGGATGGAGGGAGGGAGGGATAGAGGGATGGGATGGGATGGGGCAGGGCGGGAAGGATAGATGGATGGGTCAGTGAGTTAGTCTGTCAATGATAGGTGAATGCACCAGATGGGAGGGAGGGATGGGTCAGTTGGTTGATGGGTATGTATAGGGGTGGGTGGGTGGATGGGTGGATAGATGGGATGGGATGGGATTGATGCATTGATACATGGATAGATGAAGGGACAGGCAGGATTCTTAGCAAGGATCCATCCACACTACAAATAAGAAAAGCCTGAAAACGCTGCTATTTCTTTCAAAGGTACCTGTGAATCAGATGAACAGAGCCTGAACAAGCTATCTTCAGGAGAAATAATAACCATCTATGTCAGTTTAAATCTATACTAATGGGCAGTTTGATCTACTGCTTAAGGCACCAAGAAAGAAACTGGAATACTATGAGTTCTGCCTTAGGCACAAAGCCAACAGGTTGGTCTTAGGCCGGTCATTCTCTCAGAGCCCTAGGAAAAAGGACAATGGCAATGGGTGGAAACTAAACAAGGAGAGAAGCAACTTAGAACTAAGGAGAAATTTCCTGACAGGTGTTGTATATACAGTGGTACCTCGAGATACGAGTTTAATTCGTTCCGGACCTGGGCTCTTAAGTCGAGCAGCTCTTATCTCGAACGACTTTTCCCCATAGGAATTAATGTAAATAATTTTAATTGGTTCCAGCCCTCAAAAAACTCACAAAGTTAGTCTAAATTATGCAGAAAGACATGTTTTTAATGAAGAAATGTACATGTACATATAAATGAATAATGAAGTTTCTTTCACTTAACTTGTAAACTTTCTTAAACTTTTAAATTTACATATGTTCAACTTCTCTGCCACCCAATCCTGTAGGACAGAGGTCCCCAACCCTTTTTGCACCAGGGACCGGCTTTAAGCGATCAAGAGAGGAATGGGTGAATGAATGGACGGAGGGTGGGAAGGAAGGAAGGAAAGAGGGAAGGGACAGGAACAGAGGAAGGAAGCAAGGAAACTTATGAAAGGGGAGAGTAAGAGAGGAATGAGTGAAGGGAGGGAGGGAGGGAAGAAGGTGGGAAGGAGAAAGAAAAGAAGAAATAGAGGAAGGGAAGGTAAAAGAGAGAAAGAAAAAGAGCAAGAAAGAAAGAAAGAAAGGGGGAAGGGACAGGAACAGAGGAAGGAAGCAAGGAAACTTATGAAAGGGGAGAGTAAGAGAGGAATGAGTGAAGGGAGGGAGGGAGGGAAGAAGGTGGGAAGGAGAAAGAAAAGAAGAAATAGAGGAAGGGAAGGTAAAAGAGAGAAAGAAAAAGAGCAAGAAAGAAAGCTGCAAGCACCCCCCCGAGCCCCCCAGGCCGGCTGCAACCTTTTAAAACATGCGCGCCGCTTCGCAGCTGTCTCCTGAAGCCGAACGCGGAAGTTAGCGTTTGGCTTCAGGAGACAGCTCCTTGGCGCTTGTATCTCGAATTTGGGCTTGTAAGTAGAACAAAAATATCTCTCCCCTCCCAGCTCTTATCTCGAGTTGCTCTTAAGTAGAGCAGCTCTTATGTCGGGGTTCCACTGTACTCCTGGTCAATTGGAAGATGTTGAAGAGTTTGCAGATTCTAATACAGATAGTGTTTATGAATTAGTGGCAGGTCCTTTGTTACAGGTGTCAGAACATGTGGGAGGCCAGCCATGCTATGAGCCCAGACTCCAGTGAAGAAGAGACAGATAATAGAGGGTTAAATCCGCATTTCAGGCGGGTGCAGAGACGCAGAGAACAAGTGTTAGGGAAGAAATATTAAGGGGAGGAATGGATTAATTACTTAAGTGATTTATTCATCACGTCTGGATGCCAGCAGAGAAGAAGGGCGGAGTTTTCAATGTTGTAAATCCATCATGGACGTGTCAGGATGCGGCTACCAAGTAAGCTAGTCTTTTATCTGTTATTTAATAGCTGTTTTTATTGCTTCGAACTAACGCAGCCTAGCCATAAATATTAAGATATGGGAGGAGTGCGGGAGAAAGGCTTGTGTGCTCTGATCGTGAAGAAATGAGATAAAAGAATCTGACTGCCTGTAATGCATTTTGAATACGGAGGAGAGGAAAAATAAAAATTGAGTTTTTGTTTATAAAACCCTGCATTCAGTAAGCGTTATTTCCAATTTAGCCAAAGTTCTAACCATAATCCAGAACAACAGTCAGAACAATTAATCAGTGGAACAGCCTGCCTCTAGAAGTTATGAATGCCCCAACACTAGAAGTTTTTAAGCAGATGTTGGATAACCATCTGTCTGAAGTAGTGTAGGGTTCCCTGCGTAAGCAGGAGGTTGGACTAGAAGACCTCCAAGGTCCCTTCCAACTCATTGTTGTTGTTGTTGTTAATCATTTTCAAAACTTGCAAAAAACCTACAGCCACTCATCCAGGCAGTCACCAGGAGTGAAGACTGACTCATAGGAATGATAACAATAAATCTGTAGCATAGAATTTCCCACTGGCACTCCAAACAGATACACGATCTACAATTCTGATTTCTCCCACTGTTACACCCGCCTTATTCGTTCCACAGTTAATCCTACCAGTATTTTGTTGGAGGGCACAGGTTGGTCCAGTTTTTTCCCCAACTGAGGTGCACAAGCATCCAGGCAGACTTGATTCCAAACTTTTTCCCGGATCTGCAATAAATTCATGCCAGATCCTGCAAGAGGAAAACAGAAATATTTTCCAACAGATCCCTTCAAAAAGTGATCTGCAGTTTGCATACATGCAGAGAGGAGTTAAAAGAGAGAAAGGAAGATAAAAAAACCATATAATCCTAAAATTTTAATTCTTTACATTTACCGTAACACAAAACCATTCCTCATCATCTGTTCAATGTTATTATTGGTGTATTATATTATTATTATCGGACATATTCTGAGCATATGAAGCTTGCAGAATAAAATAGACCTGAGAACAAAAAAACTATCAGGTAAACAAAACAAAGAAACAGGCTAGCAGCCCTTCAAAAAAAAAAAAAACATATTGAGCAAGACAACTGTTATCAAAATCATGGCAAACAAACAACATATTTTGCTTTGAAGTGCAAAGCAAATTAAATGCTTAAATAAGCATTCAATTGCCGAAGAAGGGGACCGAAGTTAACAGGTAGTCCTAGACTTACAACCACAATTGAGCCTAAGATTTCTGTTGTTGAGCAAAACCATTGTTAAGCGGGTTTTGCCCCATCTTGCAATCTTTCTTGTCACGGTTGTTAAGTAAATCACTGCCGTTTTTAAGTTAATCGCAAGGTTGTTAAGTGAATCTGGCTTCCCCCATTGACTTTGCTTGTCAAAAAGGGATCACACGACCCTAAGACATTGCAACCGTCATAAATATGAGTCACTTGACACTCTTCTCAAATCTCTCCAGAAGAAGGACGCCGATCATCTCGTCACGGCTATCAAAAAATAATATTATGAAATGGAGGTTTAGTTCAGCCATCCCCCACCGTAAGCCTTCCCGGTCTGCATTGATTCCAGGTTCTGCAATCAACTGTTACTGTCCCGGGGGATCTGGAGGGCTGCCACTGGACTGGGGGATGGGACTTGGAAAAAGAAAGACCACCAGCAGCCATAGGCAGCTTCCTTTGTACGGGGGGGGGGAGGGAGGGGCGATACACTGTCTTGTTTTCTTGCTCTCTCTCTTGCCTCCAGACTTTAGCAGTGAAGCCAAGTATTTGTTTTTCCATTCCCTCCTTTTTTTCTCCTGCTTTCTCAGCTTTAGATAAACTTCCAGAGAGATGGAGGGAGGGAGGAAAGAGACACAGTGAGGGAGGTAAGAGAGAGAGAAATGGAAGGAGAGATGGAAGGAGAAAGAGATGGAAGAGAGAGAAGGAAGGGCAGAAGGAAGTAAGAGATGGAAGAGAAAGAGAAGGAAAAGCAGATGGAAGGAGAGAGAGAAGAGAGAGTGAGATGGAAGGGGAGATGGAAGAAGAGAGAGAGAGACATGGAAGAGAGAGATGGAAAGGGCGATAGAAGAAAGGGGAAATGGAAGGAAAGAGAGAGGGGTAGAAGACAGAGGGATGGAAAGGGCAATATTTTAATTAATTGGATTGTTGTGACTGTTTTTACTTGTTGTGAGCCGCCCCGAGTCTTCGGAGAGGGGCGGCATACAAGTCCAACTAATAAATAAATAAATAAATAGAAGAAAGAGAAAGATGGAAGAGAGAGATAGAAAGGGAGATGGAAGAAAGAGAGATGGAAGAGAAAGATGGAAGGAGAGAGAGATGGGAGAGAGATGAAAGGAGAGAGACAGAAGAGAGAGAGAGATGGGGAGATGAAAGGAAAGAGAGATGGAAGGGGAAATGGAAGGAAAGAGAGAGAGAGACATGGAAGAGAGACAGATGGAAAGGGCGATAGAAGAAAGGGGAGATGGAAGGAAAGAGAGAGGGTGGCAGACAGAGAGATCGAACGGGCAATAGAAGAAACAGAAAGATGGAAGAGAGAGAGATAGAAAGGGAGATGGAAAAAAGAGAGATGGAAGAGAAAGATGGAAGGAGAGAGAGATGGAAGAGAGAGAGATGGAAGGAGAGAGAGATAGAAGAGAGAGAGAGATGGGGAGAGGAAAGAGAGATGGAAGGGGAAATGGAGAGAGAGAGAGAGATAGATTGAAGAGAGAGATGGAGGAGGATATGAAAGGAGAGGAGATAGAAGAGAGAGAGAGAAGGGGAGATGAAAGGAGAGAGTAGAAGAGAGACAGAGAGGACGGGAGATGGAGAGAGAGAGAGAAGAGAGAGATGGAAGGGCAGATGGAAGGAGGGAGAGAGATAGAAGAGGAGAGAGAGAGATGAAAGGACAGGGAGGCAGAGAGAGGAGAGAGAGAAGAGGAGAAAGAAGATATGGGCATATCTTTCCCAGTAGCTCTTGCTAGTTGTCCAAAGAGCAGACAGGAGAAAAGAGAGTCGAAGTGCAAATCCCAGAGGCTTATTTCTACCCGCTGCTCCATCCCCATTGAATAAAGGAAGCCTTAGCTCTGCTCTTCCCTGGGACACGGCCAGATCCCCAGTTCCTACTGGAAGAAAGAGACACCGAAGTGCCATGCCAACTGGCGTGAGGCTGAGGTGGTTCTCCTGCCACGGACCAGAAAGCAATTAGCAGGCAGGCAAATTGCCACCGGCATTCGCTCGGTCCAAAACAGAGGATTATGAACACGGTCCAAGCCAGGTGGGAGCTATCTGATGGATCCTATCTCCTTCTCTATCTGCAGGGTACAGCGTTTCATCATTGAGATTATGCCTCTTTAAAAACGCAGCCCCTGATAACCAACCAGCTGAAACATTTCCCAACCCCAACTCAAGTTTTAAAGTTTTTAGACAGGGAAGGAAAGGAGAGTAAATCTGCAGACAGGGATAGAAGTTCTTTGCAAGGACGGAATCATCTGAAAGAATCTGAATGACGCAAGTGGCTTTCAACCTTTCTAATCCCTTAATGCAGTTCCTCGTGATGTGGTGACCCCCAACCATAAGTCTAGCGCCACCAGAGCTTTAAGCTGATTGGCAAAAACATCAGAGGGAGGTGATGGTCACCATTTGTGGTGTTCCCAACTGTTCTGGTTTCTGGTAGAAGTTTAGTAATTACAAATAACTCTCATTAAATGCATCATTTCATGAATAAAGCAATTCCATTTATTTCTCTGCTCTCTTGTACTTCAACATATTTCTGACATCAAACAGTACGTTATCTCTCTTCTAGCCGCATTCTTCACTTTCCTTTTCCTGCTTAACTGAGATAAGATTTATTTCCTAACTACATAGCTGTAAAAAACAGTCACACCGACTAAATACAATACAAAATACTTTGGCTTACTTTAGCATGGCGAGAAAAACCCCTCCATATTTCGTACGGCAACGTTGAAACTCCACCCTTCTTCTCCACTAGCCCCCTGACGTGCCAATTTCCTCACTACAACATTTAACCCATTCCTCTCCTTAATATCTTCTCCTAGACCTTTGCTCTCTACGTTTCTGAATCCTTCTGAATTTAGGATTAACCCAGCGAGCATCTGATTCTCCCTCGCTAGATCCTGAACTCATAGCCCCATCCTGTGGCTGGCCTCCCAACTGTTCTACTACCTGTAACCCCGGGCCCCCCACTACTTCATAAACACTATCTGAATCTGAGTCCTCAATATCTTCATCATCCTCCAACTATCAAGAGTATGTACAACACCAACTAGCTTCCAGCAAGCAAAGCCAATGGGGAAAGGTGGATTATTCGCTTAACAATTGTGCTTAACACTCACAGCAAAATAATAATAATAATAATAATAATAATAATAATAATAATAATAATAATAATAATAATAATGTAAAATCAAGCTTAGCAATAGAAATTCTGATCCCAACTGTGTATGTGAGTCAAGGACTTCCGGTAGCCAGTAGATCTATGCCACTCTTCCAATCTGATATCCAAAAAAAAAAATGTTTTAGATGGTTCAGGAGAAATAACACAGCACGTGCCTGCTATGAGCTGAAATAAATAGCTTAAATAAAACAGCATTTCTCAATTTTAAGCTGAGCGGACCCAACTCCTAGAATTCCACGGGCTGCAGAATTCTGAGAATTGAAGCCCATGCATCTTAAAAGTTGTCATGGTTGAAAAACACTGGCTTAAAATAACGTTTCTCTCGCCCAGAATTACATAGCAACTATCTAATGCAGCCAAGGAAAGATCTCCCACTTTCACCCCAAAGAATAGCCTGATTTAAAAGGGTCCAGATGGGTACCAATTCATATGCCTGCACACTCCAAAGCACTTTTTGGAAAACGATTCTGAAGCACTGGAAGAAAAAAAAAAAGCCTAATAACCAGCCAATGTCAATCATGAAACTCTGGAAATGCGTTTTCTGCTTAATATATGCTCTCTGGGAAGGGGAAGATACCATGGGTAACACATGGCCAAGCAATTAAATAGACGGCTAATTCCTTTTGTTTCCTCCCCTTCTCTAATCCTTTGATCAAATTTATATAGTTGCCCGTCTAAAGAGAACGGACTATAGGCGGCAATAGAATAGAAATAAAGAATACTTGTTTATGAAGCTCAAAAGTGTTTTCTAAAATCTGGGAATATCTCATTGTGTTTTCATCAGATTGTTTTATCCTCTCGCTGTTGAATGTGCTAATTGAGTAAAAACAGAAAAGACTCATCAAATAAATTTCACTACAACATACACTTTTGTGGACCATGCTCATTTCATCGGGGAGAAGGGCGATGGGAGAAGGAAGAGGAAGAAACGAGGAGGAGGAGGAGGAAGATGGAGGGGGAGGAGCATGAAGGAGGGAAACATGGAGGAGGTTCATTCATTCATTCATTCATCCATTCATTCATTCATTCATTTGATTTTTATGCCGCCCTTCTCCTTAGAGTCAGGGGGACTTACATGTTAGCAACAGCACTTCTTAACAGAGCCAGCCTATTGCCCCCAACAATCTGGGTCCCCATTTTACCCACCTCGGAAGGATGGAAGGCTGAGTCAACCTTGAGCCAGTGGTGAGATTTGAACCGCTGACCTACAGATCTACAGTCAGCTTCAGTGGCCTGCAGTACAGCACTCTACCTGCTGAGCCACCCCGGCTCATATGAAGGAGCAATATGGAGAAAGAGGAGGAGGAGAGAGAGAGGAGAGGAGAGAGGAGGGGAGGGGAGGGCAGGAGAGAGGAGAGGAGAGGGGAGGGGAGAGGAGGGCAGGGAAGGGGGGAGGAGGGCAGGAGGGGGGAGAGGAGAGGAGGGCAAGGGAGAGGAGAGGGGGGAGGGGAGGGGGGGGAGGGGAGGGGAGGGCAGGGGATGGCAGGGGAGGGCAGGGGAGGAGAGGAGAGGAGAAGGGAGCGGGCCCAGAAGCAGGAGCGGGAACGGGAGGAATGTGAAGGAGGGGAACATGGAGGAGGAACATGGAGGAGGAGCATGGAGGAGGAATGCGGGAGAGCAATAAGGAGGAAGGAGGAGGAAGAACGAGGAGGAATAGGAACATGGAGGAGGAGGAACGTGATGGAGAAAGATCACAGAGGAGTATGGAGCAACAGGGAGGAAGAGGAAGAGGAGGAGGAACATGAAAGAGGAGGAACATGAAGGAGGGAAACATGGAGGAGTAAAATGGAGGAGCAATATGGAGAAAGAGGAGGAGGAGGAAGAAGAACATGATGGAGGAGGAGAGGGAGAGGAAGAGAGGAAGAAGAGGAAAAGGGGGAGGAATATGAAGGAGGGGAACATGAAGGAGAAGGGGAAGCAACATGAAGGAAGGAGGAGAAGGAACGAGGAGGAAGAACATGGAGGAGGACAACATAGAGGAGGAATATGAAGGACCAATACGGAGAAAAAGGAGGAGGAGGAAGAATATGGAGGAGGAGGAACATTATGGAGGAGAATCGTGGAGGAGAAGGAGGAAAAGGAAGAGGAAGACTCAGAGGAGGAATATGGAGGAGCAACGTAAAGGAGGAGGGGGTTATATGGAAGAAAAAGAGAAAGAAGAATATGGAGGAGGAAGAACATGAAGGAAGATTAATATGGAAGAACAACAATGAGGAGGAGGGAGAACATGGACGAAGAATATGGAGAAACAATAAGGAAGAGGAGGAGGAGGAATATGGGGGCCGTGAGCAACAAGAGTAAGTAAGTAAGCAAATAAGTAGATAGAGATAGATAGATAGATAGATAGATAGATATAGATAGATAGATAGATAGATAGATAGATAGATAGATAGATAGATAGATAGATAGATAGATAGGAAGATACTGAACTACAAGCAACATGGAGAAGACACAAGGAGGAGGAGGAGGGAAGGAACAACAACATGGAGGAGAAACAAAATGGAGCAATATGAAAGAGGCGGAGGAGGCAGAGGAGGAGGAGGTGGAAGAAGAGGAGAAGGAAACCTGAAAAATTTTGCCCTCAGAAACCTAGAAGTCTTAGAGAATTCCACAATGGTTTTAATAGATAAATTGCAGAGATTCTTGTTTGCCTTCAAAAGGTATGAGCCCATTATCATGTGAATTTTTATCTACTTAGAACCGAGGCTTAGCAATTGTTTCGGAAAGATAAAGAAGGGAGGAGGAGGACCAGATTGCTTACGGGACCGCCTCCTGCCACATGAATCCCAGTGACCGGTTAGGTCCCACAGAGTCAGCCTTCTACAGTCCCGTCAACTAGACAATGTCGCTTGGCGGGACCTAGAGGAAGAGCCTTCTCTGTGGGGGCCCCAGCCCTCTGGAATCAGCTACCCCCAGAGATTCGTATTGCCCCCACCTTCCTTCCCTTTCATAAGAGTCTAAAGACTCACCTATGCCGCCAAGCTTGGGGTCATTATATTCTCCCCCCTGGCCGATGAATGTATAGTGAGTTTGATGATTGAATGGTTATGTATGAATTTTAATTAGTTCTTTAGTTTTTAATGTAACTTTGAATTTCAGTTATTTGGATTTCGATATACAGTATATTGTCTCTTTCATATGTTGTAAGCCACTCCGAGTCATCGGAGAGAGGCGGCATATAAATCCAATAAACTTAAACTTAAGAAAATGGCTCCTGCAAGTCAACAGCGTTGTTGTTGTTTTTTAAGTGTACATCTTCAAGAGCAGAAACCAGGGATATAAAACCCAGGATAAAAGATATTTTTCAGCGCAACCAATGAACAGCAGCATTCCTAAAATGCAGGTCTTGAGCGGAATTAACAACTCCTCATGCATAAGGTATGCGTGAGTTAAGAGATTGTTTTCGCCTATTACATCATCCCACCAGCCTAAAAGCAATAATAATATTGTTTTCCAATGAACAGGGAACCGAGAGAGAAATGAATGAATGCATTAAATGCCTGACGGCATGGCTGTAGATTTCTTCTGTAGGAGCATGGGACAAATTAGGAAAGAGCTAATTAATTAAATGCAGTTGATTTGCATGGAACAAAACTGATCATGTTTAATAAACTGAATCTTGTTTTACCCATCGTTATACTCCAGCAAGCTACATAGTAGGGATTTTTTTTGGAATTGAATACAAGGAACCCTTGACTTACAGCAGTTCAAAGTTACAATGGCACAGAAAAAAAGTGACTTATGACCGTTTTTCACACTGTTGTAGCAATTTTTTTGCCTGAAAAAGAGTTTACTTCAAGTTTATGCTAAAAACGCCTATTGCAGATAATAGGTTCGCTTAATAACTATAGCATTCAATTAATGACTGTGGATTTGCTTAATGCCCATGGTGAATCATTTAACAACTTCCTTTCCTATTCCAAATATTCTAAAATCAGGTCAGTCGTATTATGACCTACTTAACAGTCAGCATGACCTACAACCTCAATCCCTAGCTCTATTGTGGTCATAGGATGTACTGTACAGTGGTACCTCGTTTCTCGACCACAATTCGTTCCAGAAGTGTGGTCGAGAACCGATTTGGTCGAGTACCGAATTAATTTATCCCATAGGAAATAATGGAAATGGATTTAATTGGTTCCCAGCCCCTATTGACTCGCTGGGAACCAATTAAATCTATTTTCTTTATTTCCTATGGGATAAAAATCGGAGGAGCTCTATAGTCTAACCGCTCCAAGCTGTAGGAAGGGTGGGGGTGGCTGCAATACCAGCAGCTTCGGGGGGCTCCTTTCCTCAGTGCTTCGTCTTGTTACCTGTGGGCAGTTGTACCAACTTTCTCCTTCCCGGGGGCAGCGGCAGCGGCTTCCCTTCGAGGAGCAGCAGCGCCGGGAACGTCACGTAATGAAGGGAAGCCGCTGGAGTGGCGGCAACTGCTGAGATGGCTCCGGCAGCTTCCCTTCATCACGTGATGTTCCCAGGGCTGCTGCTCCTCGAAGGGAAGCCGCCGCCGCCACTGCCGCCAGGAAGGAGAAAGTTGGTGCAGCTGCCTACAAGTAACAAGACGAAGCACTGAGGAAAGGAGCCCCCTGAAGCTGCCGGAATTGCAGCCGCCCCAACCCTTCCTGCAGCTTGGAGTCGTTAGACTATAGAGACTGGGTGGCTATTAAATGGTAACATTTCGGATAATAAACCAAATTTTCTATGGCTGTTTGGTATCTGAATTTTTGTTTGGATACCGAAGCAAATTTTTGCAGAAAATTTTGTTCGGTATCCGAAATGTACGAAAACCAAGGCGTTCCAGAGCTGAGGTACCACTGTACTTAGAACACTATACATAATAGTATATTTAACTACTACGAACTTCTATTTGTATATAACAGTGATGGCGAACCTTTTTTTCCTTGGGTGCCTATCGTACATGTGTGAGTTCCCACACCCATAATTCAATGCCCGGGGAGGGCGAAAAAAGCTTACTCTGCCCCCAGAGGCCCTCTGGAGGCTGGAAATGGTCTGTTTCCCAACTTTTGGTGGGCCCAGTAGGCTCGTGTTCCTCTCTTCCCATGCTCCAAAGGCTTCCCTGGAGCTTGGGAAGAGATAAACGCCCTTCCCATCTCCCTGGAGGCTCTCTGGAAGCTAAAAACGTCCTCCCAGAGCCTCTGAGAGCCCAAAATCAGCTGGCTGGCACAGACATGCATGTTGGAACTGCGCTAGGGCAACGGCTTGTGTGCCAGCAGATATGGCTTAAAGTGCCTCCTATGGCACCCGTGCCATAGATTCGCCATCACTGCTATATAACAAAAGGAATGTACTAGTTTTTATTCTTATTACAGCACTTTGTAATGTTAGGTTTTCATTTATTTTGAAAGAAAGTGTTTATTCATTAGGTCTTAATCTCCATTCTATCAAGACAAGAAACTCTCTCAACTCTGCTCAGTTAAAGTTGACCAGAAGTGTTGAAACAGTACTAGAAAGAGGAGCCAAATGACTTGGCATCTCAGCATGTTGAATGAGAAATGGCAAAAGAAAACACAGCACATCTGCAAGTCTGCAGCAGCCAGAAATTTTATCATTGTTAAACGAAATAAAATCTTTGCTTTGCTTGACAAGAATAAAAGTGAAATCTCAGAGTGATATACAAGCAGAAACTTCCCTCTATGATCCTAATAAAGAGTTGAACAAAATACAATTATACAAATAATAAAACTAATTTATAGTAAGCTGAGTAAGCAGTCTCATTAAAGCAGCTGCATCTTTCCTGAGAGCATTTTCCCAAGTCTACGGAGAGGGGCGGCATACAAATTTAATAAATAATAATAATGGATGTTTTCTGAACTGCTGCATAATCTTAGGAAAAGGTACATTTGGTTTAAGATACCGGGGTGAGCTACTGCCCGGAAGGGGGGAAGGAACGCAGTGGGGTAGTGAAAATGGAGCTCCACCCCAGAGCACCCAATTTGCATTGAAAGATGTTGAAAGAAAATGCAGGGCATCCTGCATAAGCCGCACCCATAGTGTGGTAGTAAACTTTTTGTTAGGCCTTCACTGAAGACACCCTATTTTGTTTGTTTATGTGAGACATCCAATCTTGACAAAAGCGACCCTTGACTAAAACTGTGTGTCCATCATTCAAGTACAGTGGTGCCTCGGTTCTCGACCACAATTCGTTCCAGAAGTGTGGTCAAGAACCGATTTGGTCGAGTACCGAATTTATTTATCCCATAGGAAATAATGGAAATGGATATAATTGGTTCCCAGCCCGTTAACTCGCTGGGAACCAATTAAATCTATTTTCTTTATTTCCTATGGGATAAATAAATTCGGTACTCCAAGCTGCAGGAAGGGTGGGGGCGGCTGCAATCCCGGCAGCTTTGGGGGGCTCCTTTCCTCAATGCTTCATATTATTACCTGTAAGTAGCTGCAAAAACTTTCTCCTTCCCAGCGGCGGCAACGGCGGCGGCTTCCCTTCGAGGAGCAACAGCGCCGGGAACGTCACGTGATGAAGGGAAGCCGCCGGAGCCATCTCAGCAGTTGCCACCGCTCCAGCAGCTTCCCTTCATCATGTGACGTTCCCGGCGCTGTTGCTCCTTGACAGGAAGCCGCTGCCGTTGCCGCCACCGGGAAGGAGAAAGTTTTTGCAGCTGCTTACAGATAATAAGAGGAAGCAATGAGGAAAGGAGCCCCCCAAAGCTGCCGGGATTGCAGCCACCCCCACCCTTCCTGCAGCTTGGAGCTCTTATAGAGCTCCTCAGCCCCCTGAAGCTGCTGGGATTGCAGGAGCCCCCGGCAGTAACATTTCGGATAATGAACAAAATTTTCTGTGGCTGTTCGGTATCCAAATTTTTGTTCAGATACCGAAGGAAATTTTTGCCAAATTTTTTTTTCGTTATCCGAAATGTACGAGAACCAAAGCATTTGAGTACCAAGGTACCACTGTACTTCTCAAATCAAAGCGAGAGCTGACCAAAGAGAGATTCAACCTGGAAATAAGGAGGAATTTTCTGACGGTGAGAGCAATCAACCAGTGGAACAGCTTGCCTCCAGAGGTTGTAAGAACTCCAACACTTGAGACTTTCAAGAGGAGATTGGATGACCATTTGTCCAAAATGGTGTAAGGACTCCTGCTTGAGCCAGGGGCTGGACTAGATGACCTAAAAAGTCCCTTCCAACTCTAATAAATTATTATTATTATTATTATTATTATTATTATTATTATTATTATTTCCTAACATTTTAATCTGAACTGTGGAAGAGCCCTAAATCAGGAATCTGGAGGCATTATTTATGACTAATAAAAGTTATTAAAAGGCTAGCCAGAAGTACAGAACATTCTTCCACTATCTCCCATTAATTGGCCACTGAACTTGGTTTTGGAAATTTAGTTAGTACCAAACCCAGTTGGCCCATCTCATGAAATATGTGAAGACATTACAAGCATCCCTAGCCCTTAGAAGGAAATGATCTCCCGTGAAAAATTTAGGAACAGAGATAAATTAATTTCTAGTCTAACCGATCTTTTAGTCAGCTTCAAATTGATTTGCTGCTGAATCCTTGCATCAATACCTCATTTGAAGGGCAATTATTTCTCAAATGGCCTTTGAGAGGGTAAATATTCGAACTTTATAGAGCAAGGGTCTTCAATCTTGGCAACTTTAAGACCTGTGGACTTCAACTCCCAGAATTCCTCAGCCAGCCAAGCTTATAAATGCAAAGCTGCCTGAGGAATTCTGGGAGTTGAAGTCCATGGTTCTTAAAATTTGCCAAGGTTGGAGACTCCTGTTATAGGAAGCTACTGAAAGGGTTCTTGACTGCAAGTCAAGTTGGGCTTGCAAATCGAATTGCGGTGGGATTCCCAGGAGGAAAGGGCAAGAGACAACAATGTTTAGATAACTTCAGTGAGGAAAACAAAGTTAAGGAAGCTCTTCCCTAGCAAGTTGTTAGCTTTCTATGAAATGTATGTTTTAAGTAATATTCTTCACTTAGTAGAGTACATATTATCATAGCAGAATTGTGCAACACAATGTACATTGGGCACATAAATACAGTGACTCCAATATAAACTGTTTTATGTTTTATAGCAGAACTATACTTCTCTTCTCAAGTACAGTGTTCCCTCGATTTTCGCGGGTTCGAACTTCGCAAAAAGCCTACACCACGTTTTTTCAAAAATATTAATTCAAAAATACATTGCGGTTTTTCCCCCTATACCACGGTTTTTCCTGCCCGATGACGTAATGTGTCATCGCCAAACTTTCGTCCACCTTTAATAATTTTTTTTAAAAATAAACTTTAATTAATAAGCATGGTGAGTAATAATCTAAATGGTTGCTAAGGGAATGGGAAAGTGTAATTTAGGGGTTTAAAGTGTTAAGGGAAGGCTTGTGACACTGTTCATAGCCAAAAATAGTGTATTTACTTCCGCATCTCCTACTTCGCGGAAATTCAACTTTCGTAGGCGTTCTCGGAACGCATCCCCCGCGGAAATCGAGGGAACACTGTAATAACATATATACACAGTCCTTGTACTTCATTTAGATCCTACCCTAATCCTAAATATTCTTTCTATGAACATTATATATATATATATGCTCTCATGAACTCTAACATTAAGAGAGTCCATCTGTTCTGTGATGCAGATTCACCAACTACCAACATACCAATGAAAAGAATTCTCCCTTCCAACTGCCCAAACCAACTATATACCAGTATGCAAATTAGCCCTCTATTCTCCTTTTCCATGCTGCATGCTAACGCAAGTCCTCAACTTACAGCAGCTCACTTAGCGACTGTTCAAATTTACAATGGCACTGGAAAAAAAGTGACTTACGACCATTTTTCATGTTACGAGGGGCACTGAAAAAAACTGGCCACCAATTTTCACTCTCGCAAACTTTGTACTATCCTCATAGTCACATGATCAAAATTGGGCCGCTTGGCAACTGCTTTTTATTTATGACTGTTGGAGAATCCTGGGATCCCCAACCTTCTAAAAAAGTCAATGGGGAAAGCCTCGTTCATTTAACAACGTACAGGTAGTCCCCGACTTACGACGGGGATCCGTTCTCACGGCACGTTGTAAGCCGAGTTTGGTGTAAGTCGGAATATTCCGATTTACATGAATATTCCGACTTACACGGCGGCGGCTTCTTCAAGGAACCAACAGCCGGTCCTTCTTGGCGCTGTGTTGCTGCAGCCTCCGAGGCTCCCACCGCCGTCACCTCCGCTCGGGCGAGGGGATCTCCGTGCTGGGCAGCCTCAGAGGCTACAGCAACGCAGCGCCGAGAAGGACCAGCTGTTGGTCCCTTGAAGCCGCCTCCGCCTCCTTTCGGGCGAGGGATCTCCGCGGGGTCTCCGAAGCCGCCGCCTACCACGGAGATCCCTTCGCCCGAACGGAGGTGGTGGCGGCGGCGGAAAATTCGAAGCTGTCCCTGGAAACGGCGTACGTCGAGGATGACGTAACCCGGGGACTACCTGTACTGCTAACTTTTTAACAGCTGCAATGATTCACTTAACAACTGTGGCAAGAAAGGTGATAAAAGGGGCCGCTTAGAAACTTAGAAACTTAGAAACTTAGCAACAATAACTTTGAGCTCAATTGCGGTTGTAAGGATGACCTGGTTTTTTTTTATTCTGGAGGCAATTATTTTCTGACAAAAATAATTAATAATGAATACTAATGGCAAAGGACAACTGTCCTAAGCACATGGCTTGAACCATCCTATAGCACAAGGGTCGCAACCCGTGGCTCTGCAGCCACACGTGGCTCTTTCATCCCTCTGCTGTGGCTCTGTTGCTCAAAATATGCATCACAACCTCCAATGTGCAACACCCGCTGGAACATAACTTATTGAGCTTTTTGACCCTTTTTTTTCAGAGTTCAAAATGGTTTTAGGGGTAGTGATTTCTGACAGTCTCAAAATGGGTGAGCAGTGCAGTCAGGCGGTAGGGAAAGCAAACGGGATGCTTGGCTGCATAGCTAGAGGTACAACAAGCAGGAAGAGGGAGATTATGATCCCGCTATATAGAGTGCTAGTGAGACCCCATTTGGAATACTGTGTTCAGTTCTGGAGACCTCACCTACAAAAAGATATTGACAAAATTGAACGGGTCCAAAGACGGGCTACAAGAATGGTGGAAGGTCTTAAGCATAAAACGTATCAGGAAAGACTTAATGAACTCAATCTGTATAGTCTGGAGGACAGAAGGGAAAGGGGGGACACGATCGAAACATTTAAATATGTTAAAGGGTTAAATAAGGTCCAGGAGGGAAGTGTTTTTAATAGGAAAGTGAACACAAGAACAAGGGGACACAATCTGAAGTTAGTTGGGGGAAAGATCAAAAGCAACATGAGAAAATAATATTTTACTGAAAGAGTAGTAGATCCTTGGAACAAACTTCCAGCAGACGTGGTAGATAAATCCACAGTAACTGAATTTAAACATGCCTGGGATAAACTTATATCCATCCTAAGATAAAATACAGAAAATAGTATAAGGGCAGACTAGATGGACCATGAGGTCTTTTTCTGCCGTCAAGACTTCTTTTTTTTTTTTAAATAATCTTTTTATTAATTTTCGTAAAATGAACAAACAGACATACATACATTTAACATAAAAAGGTGGGGATGTAAATTCCCCGCTTATCCGAAAGTATAAATTTCAAGACAGAAAAAAGAATACATAATTAAGTATATAATTGAATATTAGAAAAAATGACTTGTTAAACTTTTCATTTTTTTAAAAAAAGAATTCTTCTCATAATGATTCTTAATATATAACCTAATTCTATTATATTTCTAAAACCAAACTTTATTTATCTAGCACTACTATAACCAAAAAAAAAAAATCTTATCCTTACCAAAACAGTTACACATTTATATCTAAATTTTCTATTATTTTTTTCTTATTTATCCATATATAAATTTTCTTCCACGTTTCATAAAATTTTGTATCTTCTTGATCATTTAAGCGTCTTGTCTGCCATCAAGACTTCTATGTTTCTATGTTTTGTTGCACGCAGAAATCAAAATGTGTTTTCTCTGTTGATTTCATCAATGCAACACATTTTTTTTATACGCATAGCATAAAGGTTAAAAAACCGATATATACTGTGTTATGTTCATTTCAGGTGTCAAAAGGGTTTTGTGGTTCCCGGTGTTTTCTTTTCTGTGGGAAATGGCTCCAAATAGCTCTTTGAACGTTTAAGGTTGCCGACCCCTGCTATAGTGGAATCACCCCTTGCTTAATTTTTCAGGACACGTTGCCCAACAGTTTAATCAGAGGGAATGTATTTTCAGTGTATTTTATTTTAACCTCCTGTGAATTTTGTTCTTTATGAGCGTGCATGTGTGTGAGAGAAAAATACACACATACGCAAGATCAAAAAAGTGGGAAAGACCCATTCTTCTCAGTTCAGCATTAATTAACTACCATTCTAATGGAGCAATGCCCCAAAGATTCACACCGAAGGCCATCCGTCAAGTCCAGTTCCTTGCAGCCACTGTGTGTAACTACAAAATAACAAGAAAGCATCGTTTCCCAGCTCAGGATTCATCAACAAATACAAATCAGGGTCAGTGACTGGTTGAAAAGTAGATTCAATCAGCAGATGAACAAAGAAACTCAATAAATGGATAGAAAGGATACACTATCTCCCAGCAAGCCCTATTGATTTATTGCTGAAGCAAGCCCAGAAACAGAGATGGACTTATGTGAATAGGATTACAGCAAACACCAAGTATATGCGTTTAATACACCTGGCTCCTCTTAGCTGATTTTCAAACATTAAGGAGGTTCACCCCTTGTCAGTTCTTGAATGGCATACTACCATAAAGCCCAGAGCATGCTAAAGTTATCCTCGACTTACAACTGTAATGGAGCCTCTTCGGCAGTCGTAACTAATGACAATTGTAAAACTGGTTGGTCCTGTGGCTGACCCAATTTTACAATCTTTTCTGCAGTGGTTGTTAAGCAAACCCACAGTTGTCAAGCAAATGTCTGTTCTTCAAATGGGAATGAGTGCTTTTTAATGTTATTAGGGTTTTTAGTTAAATTAATTGGATGTTAGATATTTATATTGTATATACCAGTGTTTCCCAACCTTGGCAACTTGAAGATACCTGGACTTCAACTCCCAGAATTCCCCAGCCAGCATTTGCTGGCTGGGGAATTCTGGGAGTTGAAGTCCAAATATCATCAAGCTGCCAAGGTTGGGAAACACTGCTATATAGAGCCGGGGTGGCGCAGCAGGTAGAGTGCTGTACTGCAGGCCACTGACGCTGACTGTAGATCTGCAGGTCAGCGGTTCGAATCTCATCACCGGCTCAAGGCTGACTCAGCCTTCCATCTTTCCGAGGTGGGTAAAATGAGGACCTGGATTATGGGGGCAATAGGCTGGCTCTGTTAAAAAGTGCTATTGCTAACATGTTGTAAGCTGCCCTGAGTCTAAGGAGAAGGGCGGCATAAAAATTGAATGACTGAATGAATGAATGAATGAATGAATGAATGAATGAATGAATGAATGAATGAATGAATAAATAAATAAATAAATAAATAAATAAATAAATAAATAAATATTGGGGTTTTTTTATATGTTGTAAGCCTGTGTGCATGTGGGAGGAGGGGGGAGCAGGGGGGAGGAGGGAAGGGGTGTGGACACATGCATGCATGTTAGCAAACACACACACACACAAAACCTTTTGGCACAGGAACCAAAAAAGGTTCACCATCACTGCCCTAGACCAAACTGCCTCTCGTCCCTTTTGTTACTTCCTTGCAATAATAATTGATGGATCAGAAAAGTAAGATTCTTTATAGCAACCTGAATCACATGAGTGCCTCTTCTGTTAAAGTTAACAACTATCCCTGTTGTGTGACTGGAACAATCTAGAACTGAACACACTCAAAACCGTAGAAATGGTGGTAGACTTTAGGAGAAACCCTTCCACCTCTCACAATACTAGACAACACAGGATCAACAGTAGAGACCTTCAAATTTCTAGGTTCTATCATATCTCAAGACCTAAACTGGTCACCTAACATCAAAAACATCATCAAAAAAGCACAACGAAGAATGTTCTTTCTGCGCCAGCTCAGGAAGCTCAAACTGCCCAAGGAGCTGCTGATACAGTTCTACAGAGGAATCACTGAGTCTGTCATCTGCACCTCTATAACTGTCTGGTTCGGTGCTGCAACCCAACAGGACCGACACAGACTTCAGAGGAGAATCAGAACTGCAGAAAAAACAATTGCTGCCAACCTGCCTTCCATTGAGGACCTGTATACAGCACGAGTCAAAAAGAGGGCAGTGAAAATATTTACTGACCCCTCGCATTCTGGACACAAACTGTTTCAACTCCTACCCTCAAAATGTCACAACACAGCACTCCACACCAAGACAACCAGACACAAGAACAGTTTTTTCCCCAAATTCCATCACTCTACTAAACAAATAATTTCCCCAACACTGCCAAACTTTTTACTAAGTCTGCACTTCTATTTGCACTAGTTTTTTCTCATCATTCCTATCATCCTTTTCCTCCCACTTAAGATTGTATGACTGTAACTTGTTGCTTGTATCCTAAGATTTTTATTAAGATTGATTGTTTCTTCATTGCTTATTTGACCCCTATGACAATCATTCAGTGTCATACCACATGATTTTTGACAAATGTATCTTTTTCTTTTATATACACTGAGAGCATCTGCACCAAAGATAAATTCCTTGTGTGTCCAATCACACTTGGCCAATAAAGAATTCTATTCTATTCTAAATGGTTATTTCCCAATTCTGTTTTTTAACTTTGCCAAAGAACAGAGCAATAAAGAAATAATCAGAGTCAGAGGCAAATTGAATCACTTTGAGGATTCGGTGGACAGTGGATTCATGAGTAGGAAATTAATACATCTCCAGCCTAGAAGGATGTTACTTGAAGTTGATTCAGAAAGCACAATAAATCAAATGACACATTTAAGTCGATTAGTCTCAAGTTTCTTGCTTTGAAAAAAACCCCACACAGAATAAACAAAAATATGCCTAATGCTTCAGGGCACTTCTTTCCACAAAAATAAATAAAAATCAATCAACAGAATCGCAAAACATTCTATAGGAGGAAATTTGCATTCTCATGGAAATGGATTAAACTTCTTTCCAAATTGTCCATCTGTGATACACATTGTCCGGTGGAGTTTACACCGGGTATTTTTTTTTTTTAATAGCATTCTCTTCCAGAAGACATTCCCTCTTATCTTTAGTTATGGTTAAATACCAACTGAGTAGCCTCATTACCAATGCAAATGTTATGCATGGTTCCTTCTTCATCAGGATTGAAAGGTAATTAGCAAAGCAATAATGGCTTGCATTAAATGTAAACCAAATAGTAGCAATAGCACTGACACTTATATGTTGAGTTCTGGTCACCACATTTCAAAAAAGGCATTGAAAGGCATTGAAACTCTGGAGAAGGTGCAGAAAAGAGCAACCAAAATGATCAGGGGTCTAGAAACCAAGACTTACAAAGAGAGACTGCGGGAACTGGGCATGGATAGCCTAGAGAAAAGGAGGGCCAGAGCGGACATGATAGCAATCTACAGGTATATGAGGGGTTGCCACAGAGAGGAGGGGATCACTTTATTCTCCAGGGCACCGGAGGGCTGGACGAGGAACAACGGCTGACTGAAGCTGACCAAGGAGAGATTCAACCTGGAAATAAGGAAGAACCTCCCCCCATCCGGGCAGTAGCCCACCCCTGGCCCCTCATTTCTGTTGTTAAGTGAGACCGTTCTTAAGTAAATTTTGCTCCATTTTACAACCTTTGTGGCTACAAAATCTGTTAAGCGAACCACTGCAGTTGTTAAGTTACGGTAATAATACGCGGGTGTGAATTTGACTTCCCCCATTGACCTTGTTCGTCAAAAGTTTGCAAAACTTTTATCACATGACCCTGGGTCACTCCTACTGTCATACGTACCAGTGTGTTGCCAAATGTCTGAATTTTAATCACATGCCCGTGAGAATGCTGTAACAGTCATTACCTATGAAAGATGCTCTCTTTTTTTCAGCAGCTTTGTTAACTTCAAAAAGTCACTATATAAACAAGCTATTGTTAAGTCGAGATATACTTTTACTACCTAGTCCAGCGATGGCAAACCTTTTTTTCCTCGGGTGCCGAAAGAGTGTGGGTATGCGTTATTGTGCATGCGTGAGTGCCCACACCCATAATTCAATGCCTGGGGAGGGCGAAAACAGCTTCCCTCGTCGCCTGGAGGCCCTCTGAAGGCCGGAAAATGTCCATTTCCCAACTTCTGGTGGGCCCAGTAGGCTCATGTTTCACCCTCCCCAGGCTCCAAGGATTTCTCTGGAGCCAGGGGATGGTAAAACCGCCCTCCCCCATCCCCCTGCAGGCTCTCTGGAAGCCCAAAACGCCCTCCTAGAGCATCTATGCAAGCCAAAAATCAGCTGGTTGGCACACACATGCACATTGGAGCTGAGCTAGGGCAACAAGTTACAAGTTTCAAGTTTTATTGGATTTATATGCCACCCCTCTCCGAAAACTCAGGGCGGCTAACAACAATCATGAACAATATACAATAAAATCCAATACTAAAAGTAAATTAAAACCCCTTAATATATAAAACCAAACATACCTACAAACATACCGTGCATACAGTTGTAATGGCCTAGGGTGAGAAGAAATCTTAATTCCCCCATGCCTGGCAGCAGAGGTGGGTTTTAAGTAGCTTACGAAAGGCAAGGAGGGTGGGGGCAATTCTAATCTCTGGGGGGAGTTGGTTCCAGAGGGCCGGGGCCGCCACAGAGAAGGCTCTTCCCCTGGGTCCCGCCAAGTGGCATTGTTTAGTTGACGGGACCCGGAGAAGATCCACTCTGTGGGACCTAACTGGCCGCTGGGATTCGTGCGGCAGAAGGCGGTCCCTGAGATAATCTGGTCCGGTGCCATGAAGGTCATAACCAACACTTTGAATTGTGACCGGAAACTGATCGGCAACCAATGCAGACTGCGGAGTGTTGGTGTGACATGGGCATACCTAGGGAAGCCCATGACTGCTCTCGCAGCTGCATTCTGCACGATCTGAAGTTTCCAAACACTTTTCAAAGGCAGCCCCATGTAGAGAGCAGCTTGCGTGCCAGTGGGTTTGGCTACTCCTGCCCCCTGTGGCACCCGTGCCATAGGTTCGCCATCACTGACCTAGTCTGATTGTTACTTCTGGTTTGAAGGTAGCACGCCTCTTAATATTAATTGCAGAGAAAGAGTAGCAAAAGTGTGAAATGCTTCCATCTGCTGGGTACTATGAAAACAAACGTTGGATTAGGAGGAAGCGATTTAGCAGGCTTAGTCTAATGTTCTCCTGATCTTACACAATAAAATAAAAAAAAACTTGAATCCAGAAGAGAAAAAAAAGGGACACCACCATTTAGGCTCTGGCTGTGTTAAGACACTTCCAAGAAAAAAGGGCGACACCAAAAAGGAACAAAACAATAAATACATCTTCTTGGAAGAACCACAACGTTTTTGTAGCCTGACACACTTTTCTACAAAGCCAGCCAGCCCAGAAAGCTTCAGAGGGGAAAAAAAAGGTTTAGCCAGAAGTCTCGAAAGACACATTTTGGATTCAGAGCCAAGGGCTCAAACCACAAAGAAGGAAGTGGGTTTAATGGGGAAAAACAGATTTGATCAACATGTATATTAATTGAAGTTAAAATGAGGTTAATGTTTATCCATTTAAACACACTGACCTACTTAACTAAGCAGAATAGAAGTAGTCCTCTACTTACAAAAGTTAGCACTTAATGGCCATTCAAAGCATGTATTTATGTATGTATGTATGTATGTATGTATGTATGTATGTATGTATGTTTGCATTTATTTGTTTGTTTGTTTGTTTGTTTGTTTACTTACTTACTTACTTACTTACTTACTTACTTACTTACTTACTTACTTACTTACTTACTTACTTACTTACTTATTTTAGTAGAGATTAAAGGGACCCTGCAGGTCATCAAGTCCAACCCCCTGCTCAAGCAGGGAACCCTACACCTCCCCAGCCAGATGGCAGTCCAATCTCCCCTTGAATGTGTCTAGAGTTGGGGCATTCACAACCTCCACTGGCAGGCCGTTCTACTGCTTGATCGCTCTGACCGTCAGGAAGTTCTTCCTTATTTCCAGGTTGAATCTCTCCTTGGTCAGCTTCCAACCATTGTTCCTCGTCTGGCCCTCTAATGCCCTGGAGAATAGAGTGACCCCCTCCTCTCTGTGGCAACCCCTCAAGTACCTGTAGACTGCTATCATGTCCCCCCTGGCCCTTCTTTTCACTAGGCTATCCATGGCCAGTTCCCGCAGTCTCTCTTCATATGAGTTGGTTTCTAGTCCCCTTATCATTTTGGTTGCTCTTTTCTGTACCTTTTCCAGAGTTTCTATGTCTCTTTTGAAGTGTGGTGACCAGGACTGGATGCAATAGTCCAGGTGCGGTCTGACCAGGGCATTATAGAGTGGTATTAATACTTCTCTAGTTTTGGAGTGTATCCCCCTGTTGATGCAGCTTAAGATTGTGTTGGCTTTTTTAGCCGCTGCTGCACATTGTTGGCTCATATTTAGTTGGTTATCCACCAAGACTTCGAGATCCCTTTCACAGTCACTTGTGGCAAGTGTGGTTTCACCCAGTTTGTATATATGTTTTGGGTTTTTTTTAACCTAGATGCAGGATTTTACTTTTCTCTACATTGAACTTTCTGGATACTTTTGTTTGGGCCCACTGTACAAGTCTGTCTAGATCTTTCTGTATTCTGAGCCTATCCTCTGGGGTATTGGCCACTCCCGCCAACTTGGTGTCGTCTGCAAATTTAATTAATTCCCTCTCTATTCCCTCATCTAGGTCATTGATAAATATATTAAAGAGTACTGGCTCAGTCATAGATTTCTGTGGTGCCCCGCTGCCTACCTCTCTCCATGTGGACCTAGACCCATTGACCGGGAGTCATTGCTCACAGTCGCTCATGCCCTCATCACCTCGAGGCTCGACTACTGTAATGCTCTCCACATGGGGCTACCTTTGAAGAATGTTCGGAAACTCCAGATCGTGCAGAATGCAGCTGCAAGAGCAATCATGGGCTTCTCTAAGTATGCCCATATTACTCCAACACTCCGCAGTCTGCATTGGTTGCCGATCAGTTTCCGGTCACAATTCAAAGTCTTGGTTATGACCTATAAAGCCCTTCATGGCACCGGACCAGAATATCTCTGGGACCGCCTTCTGCTGCACGAATCCCAGTGACCGGTTAGGTCCCACAGAGTTGGCCTTCTCTGGGTCCCATCAACTAAACCATGTCGTCTGACGGGAACCAGGGGAAGAGCCTTCTCTGTGCTGGCTCCGATCCTCTGGAACCAGCTCCCCCCAGAGATTAGGATTGCCCCCACCCTCCTTGCCTTTCGTAAACCTCTTAAAACTCACCTCTGCCGTCAGGCATGGGGAAATTGAAACATCTCCCCCTTGCCCATGTTGTTTTGGTGTATGATTGATTGTGTGCTTGTTTTTTTATATATATTGGGGTTGCTTTTATGAATCTTTTTTTAACCTAAAACTGTAATTTAGATTGCTAAATATTAGATTTGTTACTATGTACTGTTTTTGCCATTGTTGTGAGCCGCCCCGAGTCTGCGGAGAGGGGCGGCATATAAATCCAATAAATCTAATCTAATCTAATCTACTCGTTGGGTGCAGTTGGTCAGCCAGTTTTCAATCCATCTTGTTGTGTTACTGTCAATCCCACTTTTCTTTACTTTGCAATAAAGTCGCAACACCACCGAAAAAAGTGACCTTTGATTATTTTGCACACATATAACCATCGCAGCATCCCCACGGTCATGTGATTTATCTTTGGCTACTTGATAACCGACTCACATTTATGATGGTCTCAATGTTCCGGGGTCATGTGATCACTTTTTGGGACCTTTTGACAAGTAAAGACCATGGGGGAACAAGAATCACTTACCATATTTTTCATAGTATAAGACACACATTTGCCCCCCTAAAAGAGGGTGGAAATGTCGGTGCGTCTTATATACCGAATGCAGCCATTTTTGCTGTCCCAAAACCCCACTGTTTGCAGAGAGCTCTTGGGGATTGGGAGAAGGCAAAAATGACCCTAGTTTTGCAAAAAAACAGCCATTTTTTTTGCAAAGATGGAACTGTTTTTGCCTTCTAATTACCCCGTGTAGCATGCAGGAGGAGGAATTCTGGGAGTTGAAGTCCACTAGCCTTAAGGCTGTTAAGTTTGAAGTTTGTAAAAAAGTGTACATGTTTGTAAAAAGTATTCTGCTTCCTTGGTATTTTATTAAATAATATATTATTGCACCATTTGGTTCGGAATACTTTTTTCCTCGTTTTCCACCTCTAAAATCTAGGTGCGTCTTGTACTCCAGTGTATCTTATACTCCGAAAAACGTAGTAACGGCCATGTTACTAATTTAACAGCTGCAATGATTCAATTAACAAATGTGGCAAGAAAAGGTTTAAAGTGGGGCAGAACTCGCTTAACAAATTTCTCACTCACTTACCCCTTAGCGACAGGGGTGGGCTACTGCCTGGACGGGGGGACGGACACCGTGGGGTAGCAAAAAAGAAGCTCCACCCCAAAGCACCCAATTTGCACTGAAAGATGTTGAAAGAAAATGCAGGGTGTCTTGCATAAGCTACGCCTAAAATGTGGTATTAAAAATTTTGGTAGCCTTTCACTGTTTAGCAACATGCATTTTTGCCTCAATTGTGGCCCTAAGTTGAGGACTTAGGGCCACAATTATAAGGGCCTGCTTTCATACTTCAAGGACTCTCACTATTTATGAGTGGCTTCTTTTTCACCCCAAAAGACGACATCCCAACTGTGGCTGTTCTCTCCTACAATTCAGTGTAGGGTTGAACCCATTAGGAAAAAAAAGAGCGCATGTCACTTACCGTCACTATAATCTATGGGAGCATAGGCCCCTAGGAAGAGAGAGGCTGCGAAGTTGCTCACCAAGGAAATTTTCTGGAGGCAGAAAAAGAAAAAAGAAGTCAACGAACGAAAAAGCAAGCAAGCCAATAATTGCATGACATGTATCTCTCTTTCACGGACAATTCCAAATGGGATGTTTTGGAAGGAACTCCCATTGAGCTTGTCAAGTATTTAAAATTCTGAAAGAGGATCTCAGAGGGCTTAATTGTTGCAAGACCTTACTTTGATTTTTTTTTGAAGCGTTGCATAAGACTAAACTAACAGAAACCTGCCCATCTCTCTCTCTCTATTTCTCTCTATCTCTCTCCCTCCCTCTCTCTCTCTATCTCTCTCCCTTCCTCCCTCTCTCTCTCTCCTTTCCTCCCTCTCTCTTTCTCTCTCTCTCCCTCCCTCTCACTCTCCCTTCCTCCCTCCCTCTCTCTCCCTTCCTCTCTCTCTCTTTCTCTCTCTCCCTTCCTCCCTCTCTCTCTCCTCTTTCTCTCTCTCCCTCCCTCTCTCTCTCTCCCTTCCTCCCTCTCTCTCTCTCTCTCTCCCTCCCTCCCTCCCTCTCCCTTCCTCCCTCTCTCTCTCTCTCTCTCTTCATCCCTCCCCCCCTCTCTCTTACATGTACAAACCTATGGGTTTTTTTAAAAAAAACTGAAAAGAAAATCTTTAAAACAGGTTGTTGTTATGAGGGGAAAGTATTATGTATACTCAACGTCTGGAGTTACTTATAAAGTAATAAAGGCTGGATAGGGATCAAGTAAGTAAATAGATAACAATAAGCTTGTCTTGTCTACATTATTTTATACTGGGAGGGGGAAAAAAGGGAGTCTAGCTATATTCATGGCACCTGTCATTTTAAAAAAAGATGAAGAAGCAAGGAGGCTACAAAAACAGCTCCTGTTAGTTGAAGTCACCTAAGAACAGATGAGACTAGAGTCCTGCGCTATAACTGGGTTTCCAAATGGTGCTAAGCCATGCAGTAAACCATGATTTATTCCCCTACTTACAGACAATCTTCTATATTTCTATGTTTCTATAAGTTTATGTTACTTATTAAAATCAACTCACACCCCATTACTCTCTTCACTCTCTTTCTCTAACACGAACTATTCTGGACCCTTAATATTCCTCTTTGCCTTCTTTTTCCTGGAAATCCAGCCCACTATATTCCATCACAAACGTACGTTTGATAAATTAAATAATAAATAAGTAAAATTGTGCGGGCTCAGTTCTTAAGATTCCAGCATGCAATATCGTAACAAATTCTACTGCGTTTCCCCGAAAATAAAACACTGTCTTATATAAATTTTTGCTCCAAAAGTTGTGCTACGTCTTATTTTCGGGGGGTGCCTTATATTTCTCAAATAAGACAAATTCACAGGCAGAAAAGCTGACACCCCCAAAGAAAATGTACCATACAGTACATTGATTACGGTACGGTACCTGTCAGTATGGCACGCACACACACAAACGACGGCACTTATATGGTACAACAGTATACTCCTGCTATTGCAGCTTCCGGCCACCAGAGGAACTACAGTCTACGCACTGTAGTGGAGACTGTAATGGCGGTGAGACAGCAGCAGACTGTGTCTGCTGTACTGGACGGTACAAAGCGATGGAAGGGACCAGCAGTGGACGCCACATTATTACGGTACCGCTATGAACAGCTTTGAATGGTACCGTATCGTTTTTCCACCGTACCGTATGTAAACTTGACTACGTCTTATTTTCGGGGGGTGCCTTATATTAGCAAATTCTGCAAAACCCCTGACATGCCTTACTTTCGGGGTACGTCTTATTTTCGGGGAAACAGGGTATATGTATATATGCCATATTGGGATCACTTTTGTCATTTGCCCCTATCCTCTACCCCAGCATTTCCCAACCGGTGTGCCGCGAAGCTCCTAGGGAAGCTCCAGCTGGGCGGGGCACTGCCGGTGCCGGTGCCTCCAACCTGGAGCTCCCACTCGCACTGTCCCCCAGCTCCTGCCCGATGCCGCTGTTTCCGGCGCTCTCCTGCTGGGCCCCAAAGAAGGAAGGCAGGAAAAAGGAGAGCTTCATTCTTCAAGCCTCCTTTTTCCCGCCTTCCTTCTTTGGGGCCCAGCAGGAGAGCGCCAGAAACCGCGGCATCGGGC
The DNA here is from genome assembly GCF_031021105.1 of Erythrolamprus reginae. Taxonomy (NCBI): domain Eukaryota; kingdom Metazoa; phylum Chordata; class Lepidosauria; order Squamata; family Dipsadidae; genus Erythrolamprus; species Erythrolamprus reginae. The sequence continues at coordinate 8,895,669 of NC_091963.1, forward strand.
AGGAGCCGGGGGACAACTGCGAGTGGGAGCTCCAGGTCGGAGGCATCGGCAGCGCTCCGCCCAGCGGGAGCTTCTCTGGCGTCAGCGGCAAGTGTCCTTTGGGGCCCGGTGGGAGGGCACTGGCGGTGGGAGCGGGAGGCTGCCGGCTGCAGCGGCCTCAGGCAGTCGCGGGGAGATGGCGGCGGCGAGAGGGAGCTCCAGGTGGAGGCACCGACGGTGGCGGTTGGACGGGCTGCTGGACACCGTACATGCTGGCGCTGCGGGGCTGGCATCTACGGCGTCCAGCAGCACGTCCAGCTGCCGCTGTCAGGGCTCCCGCTCGCAGTCAGTCGAGAGAGAGAGAGAAAGAAAGAAAGACAGACATAGCAAGAGAGACAGAGAGAGAGAGAGAGCAAGGGAGAGAGAAAGACATAGAGGAAGGGAAGGAGGGAGAGAGAAAGAGAGCAAAAAAGAGAGGAAGAAAGAAAGAGGGATGGAGAGAGAGAAAGAAGGGAAGGAAGGGAGAGAAAGAGGGAGAAATAGAGCGAAAGGGAGGAAGAGAGAGATTTTTTTTTTGTCCAAACTTTTCTTTAGGCCCCCCCCCCCCGGTTCAATGTTCCCCAGGATTTTGAAAATATGAATAATGTGCCGCGGCTCAAAAAAGGTTGGGAAACACTGCTCTACCCTCCGTGAATGCCATGCACCATTCTCAGACCTGATGCATTTTGAAAGTCACCCTTGATCAAAAACCAATGCAGAAAAATAGCAACACTTTCTTTCTTGTTGGCAATGCATTTTTGGAATTGCATTGCAAGAGGCAGCTAAACTTTTTTTTTTTTTTTTTTTAAAGAGCAGGAGGATAAATTCATCAGTTAATAATCCCCATCTCTAATCTCCCCCCATTTTCTATAGGCGAAGGAATCCTATCTAGAATTGCGTTTCTGGCATGAGAGCATGCCCTATGTTAAGAAAATAGCTAATACAGTGATCCCTCGATTTTCGCGATCTCGATCTTCGCGAAACGCTATATTGCGATTTTTCCCACCCGATGACGTCACTCTCTTCCTTTCTCATCTTTCTTTCTCTCTCTCTCTCTCTATCTTGCTTCTTCCTCTCTCACACTCTCTTCCTCCCTCTCTCATCTCTTTCTTTCCTTCTCTCTCTTTCTCTATCTCTCCCCCTCTTGCTCTCGAGCGGCGGGCGGCGGGCGGGCAGCAGCGAGGAGCCGAAGATCGGGGTTTCCCCTTTGCGTGGGCGGCGGGGAAGACCCAGGGAAGGTTTCTTCGGCCGCCCAGCAGCTGATCTGCTCGGCAGCGCCGCAGCAGTGAGGAGCCGAAGATCGGGGTTTCCCCTTTGCGTGGGCGGCGGGGAAGACCCAGGGAAGGTTTCTTCGGCGGCCCAGCAGCTGATCTGCTCGGCAGCGCCGCAGCAGTGAGGAGCCGAAGATCGGGGTTTCCCCTTTGCGTGGGCGGTGGGGAAGACCCAGGGAAGGTTTCTTCGGCCGCCCAGCAGCTGATCTGCTCGGCAGCGCCGCAGCAGCGAGGAGCCGAAGATCGGGGTTTCCCCTTTGCGTGGGCAGCGGGGAAGACCCAGGGAAGGTTTCTTCAGCCGCCCAGCAGCTGATCTGCTCGGCAGCGCTGCAGCAGCGAGGAGCCGAAGATTGGGGTTTCCCCTTTGCGTGGGCAGCGGGGAAACCCGGATCTTCGGCTCCTCGCTGCTGCGGCGCTGCCGAGCAGATCAGCTGCTGGGCGGCCGAAGAAACCTTCCCTGGGTCTTCCCCGCCGCCCACGCAAACTCCACCATCTGCGCATGCACGGCCATGGAAAAAGGGCGCACATGCGCGGATGGTGTTTTTACTTCCGCACCACTATATTGCGAAAAATCGAGTATCGCGAGGGGTCTTGGAACGTAACCCTCGCGATACTCGAGGGATCACTGTAATAAGCACTCAGATTAATGCTGATGCTGTTTCAGCAGCCACTTTCACTGAACCTTCTTTGATGGGTCTCTTTTCTGTTTAATGGGGGGGCTTTTTGTTACCGTATTTATGCTAATGTAATTTGTACAAGCATTGTGATGAGTTCCCCTTGCAAACCATAATATCATCTGAATTAGTGATGATTCCCAATAAACGAGCAGATTAGCAAACCTCGCTCTGTGCATAGACTTCAGGATCCCGGTTGTAAATCTTCGCTATCTGGTTCCCTGTAAAACGCTGAGAAAGGACAGGCGGCCAATATTTAGGAACACAAATTGCAAATGGAGTCAATAATAATTAACTCAGCATAATGAGCTCAGGGCATTGCACCCTGGATATTTTAATTTATTAAAGGCATCACTGCAGTTGCGGTTCAGATGCAACAGGCATGAAACAGATGAAAATGCACTGACAGGTGAAATGTTTAACTCACCTGGAGTTTTAAAAGGCAACTTAAAAAATAGATTTCCCCACAATATGTATGTAGAGTGGTACCTCTTCTTACGAACGCCCCTGCTAATAAACTTTTGGAGATACGAACCCGGTGTTTTAAGATTTTTTTGCCTCTTCTTCCGAACTATTTTCAACTTACGAACCCGAGCCGCCACCGCTGGGATGCCCCGCCTCCGGACTTCCGTTGCCAGCCGAAGTGCTGGGATTTCCCTGAGACTCCCCTCGCTGGGAAACCCCACTCTGGACTTCCGTTGCCAGCCGAAGCGCTTGTTCTTGCGTTGCTGGGATTCCCCTGAGCCTCCCCTCGCTGGGAAACCCCACTCTGGACTTCCGTTGCCAGCCGAAGCGCTTGTTCTTGCGTTGCTGGGATTCCCTTGAGCCTCCCCTCGCTGGGAAACCCCACTCTGGACTTCTGTTGCCAGCCGAAGCGCTTGTTCTTGCGTTGCTGGGATTTCCCTGAGCCTCCCCTCGCTGGGAAACCCCACTCCGGACTTCCGTTGCCAGCCGAAGCGCTTGTTCTTGCGTTGCTGGGATTTCCCTGAGCCTCCCCTCGCTGGGAAACCCCACTCTGGACTTCCGTTGCCAGCCAAAGCGCTTGTTCTTGCGTTGCTGGGATTCCCCTGAGCCTCCCCTCGCTGGGATTCCTTTCATTTTTGCCAGCCCTGCTTTGAATCCCAGTGGGGGGAGGCTCAGGGAAATCCCAGCAACGCAAGAACAGGCGCTTCGGCTGGCAACGGAAGTCCGGAGGCAGGGATTCCCAGCGAGGAGAGGCTCAGGGAAATCCCAGCAACGCAACAATGGGCGCTTTGGCTGGCAACGGAAGTTCGGAGGCGGGGATTCCCAGTGAGGGGAGGCTCAGGGAATCCCAGCAACGCAAGAATGGGCGCTTCGGCTGGCAATGGAAGTCTGGAGGCAGGGATTCCCAGCGAGGGGAGGCTCAGGAAATCTCAGCAATGCAAGAACAGGCGCTTTGGCTGGCAACGGAAGTCCGGAGGCAAGGATTCCCAGCGAGGGGAGGCTCAGGGGAATCCCAGCAATGCAAGAACGGGCGCTTCGGCTGGCAACGGAAGTCTGGAGGCAGGGATTCCCAGCGAGGGGAGGCTCAGGGAATCCCAGCAATGCAAGAAGAGGCGCTTCGGCTGGCAACGGAAGTCTGGAGGCAGGGATTCCCAGCGAGGGGAGGCTCAGGGGAATTCCAGCAACACAAGAATGGGTGCTTCGGCTGGCAATGGAAGCCTGGAGGCGGGGATTCCAAGCGGCGCAAGGCAAAAGGGGTGACTTTGGGGATGGGGCTGCATGCATTATTTGCTTTTACATTGATTCCAAAGAGGGAAATTGCTTCTTCTTATGAACTTTTCTACTTACAAACCTGGTCACAGAACGAATTAAGTTCGTAGGAAGAGGTACTACTGTATTTGTATCTGTGTATACACAATAAATATTTCAGAAACAATAAATCATGGGAAATAATCTTTCGGGACATTTAACCAAAATTTCAAAAATTTTCAGGAATGATCCGTTCATATCAGAGGTGAAATGGGCAACAAGAATGTGTTTGTACATGGAACAGTATGTGCAAATTATTTGGGGTGATGGAACAGTTACTGCCTAGGCCAGTGATGGTAAACCTATGGCACACCTGCCACAGGTGGCACGCGGAGCCATATCTAAGGACACGCGAGGAATTGCCCTTTGTCAGCTCCAGTGCGCTTACCAACTGAGTTTTCAGCCTTCTTTTTGGCCATTTTCGTTCTCTCCAGACCTCAGGAAAGCCTCTTAAAGCCTGAAGAAAGCGAGAAATGGCCCAACAGGCCAACCGGAAGTTCACAAATGAACTTATTGGCTTATTGGTGGCCCAGTTGCAATTAGGTAATGTCCCGGCAGTGCACCATGGCTGTGCTTTGGAGGCCCCAGCTTTGTGGGGACAACACTGGAAAAGGAGTCTTAGATAATGTTCACCTTAGACCTTCTGGGTTACCTCCTCTACTGTCTTCTCTCAAAGGTCTCACCTCATATGCTCGGGAGCCAGTGATGTCGGCTAATTTCTGAGCCCCTCCCACCTTTTCTTCCAGAGAATTACACTGGGCACTTGTGCTGGAATCCATCCAGATTGGACTGTTGCTGACAGAAAAGCAATTCTGTTGGAAACAAGGAAGAGACAGCAGAGCAGCCAACAAAGTTGCAAGTTGGTTTAACACCATGTTTCTCAATTACTTCCTGTTACACCCTCCCCAGGAAGAAGTAAACATTTTACGGCCCCCCAACTCTCCGCCAGGACAATTGTTTGCAATATTCAGCATGTTTTCGCTGAAAAAAGTTAAGTGGCTTATCAGTGTGGTTTGGGTGTAATGTGTTTAAGAGATGCCTTAATTTCTTTGGCTTCATGCCATCTGCTGCCAACATTTTTAGACACAGTAAACATAACGGTCTTTCTTCGTTTCCCACCATAGTCACAGTGAAGCCAAGTGCTACATATGCTTCATCATATTTACTTGTCTTAGCTTTCAGGAGACTTACATTTGCCTCATTGTCTCCGTCTCTCTCCTCCTTTCTTTTCATCTCTGTTAAATAATTTTCCATGGTGTCTCTTAAGAGTTTGTTATTTGCACTTCATATCTCCTGCTCTGTGCTGTGTGCTATTGTTTAAATGCAAATGCACCCCCCTACTCCCTATGGCAAAAAAGCACGTTCCCGGGAGTCACACACAAACACACACCAGCATTGCTCTGCACTCCTCCAGAGTGGCTCACCCCACTATTTGAGAAACACCTGTTTAAGACAATACAGATAGTACCCAAGACACTATTGCAATTCAGGCCAAAATTTCTGTTGCTAAGCAAGACAGTTTATTTTTTATTTTATTATTTTATTTTATTTTATTTTATTTTATTTTATTTTATTTTATTTTATTTTATTTTATTTATTTTATTTTATTTTATTATTTATTTTATTTTATTATTTATTTTATTTTAATTTAATTTATTTTATTTTATTATTAATTCGATTTCTATGCCACCCTTCTCCTGAGACTCGGGGTGGCTTACAACAAGATTTATTTGTTTATTTTTTAATTTACAGTTTGTTTGTTTGTTTGTTTGTTTGTTTGTTTGTTCATTTATTTATTTAGTATGCCACATGTCTTAACTGTTATGAGTAATTTTAAGCGGCTTACAATAGTATAAGAGGATAGATACAAAAGCATGAAATATTAAAATTCAATTTAACAAATTTAAAAATTTAAAACAATACGGGCAAACCAAAAGAAATAATAAAAGGTCAAAAGAATGTTTGGAGTGAAATGATTCTCATATATATGGAATATTTTCAAGGAATGTTTGAGAAAAAATGTTGACAGAGATTTGGCTTGTAATGACTTAGAACAGGGGTCTCCAACCCTGGCAGCTTTAAGACTTGTGGACTTTAAGTCGCAGAATTCTGGAAGTTGAAGTCCACAAGCCATAAAAGTTGCCAAGGTTGGAGACCCCTGATTTAGAGCCAAACTGTCCCTTAGTCACTGCATCTCTTTAAAATGTTCTTCCTGCTGAGTTAAAAAAAAACCCCACCTCTTTTGGAGCATGCTTTTAAATTGGCGTTGCTTTGAGTTTTTAAAAAGAAAAAATATTTCATTTTATTTAAAAAAGAGGATAAGTCCCAATTGTGGTTGTAAGTCGAGGATTAATTGTATAGAAAATGAACCCTATCTGGGTCACTTAATACAATTAAAAACACCATCAGGAGGAGAGGTAAGTTCCTTCCGATTCGGACCACTTCACTTGAGCCAGTAGCAACCCACTGATGATGTCACAATGACGTCACAGAACCAGATTGGTTGGTGCAAGTCTGTAGAAGATGCCATCTTTTTTCCCCTTTTTTTCTGATTTTTTGCTACTGCGCAGGAGGAAGTGAACCAGCACAAAGGTAACTAATGAGGGTCGCCCAGAAAATAATGCACCACATTTTTTCCCTCAACAATTATTTATTGAACACAATAAAACTTACACACAAAAAAGAATGATGTTTCTTCTACACTCCTTGATCCATATAATAGTTAGATAAGTTTAGGATTTAGCTGACATGATTCGGAATATTTGTTTTTCATCTTTAAGGGCAATTATTATGAAAGTAATGATAATAAATATCATGAAACTATTGTCAAGAATATATGGAGAATATTGACGCACTATGGCCTAAATCAGCGTTTCCCAACTGGTGTGCCGCGGCGAGACACCGTCAGGTGTGCCGCAGCGAGAGGCGGCAGAGGAGAGTGGGCGGATCGGGCGAGCAATGGGGCAGGGCGGAGAAGCCAGGGGCGCGTTTGGCCGGAGGCACCGTGGGGAGGCAGGGGCAGCCGCGGCTCCCTTTACTCCTACTGCCGCACCTCCCTGCCCCTGCCTCCCCACGGTGCCTCCGGCCAAACGCGCCCCTGGCTTCTCCGTCCTGCCCCATTGCCCGCCCGATCCGCCCACTCTTCTCCGCCACCGCCTCCTGCCTTGGGGCGAGGAATCCGGGAGTCCGGGACTGTGTGGCTTTGCGCCATGAAGAGAAAACGGCCGACTTTTCCCTGCTGCCGTTTTCTCTTCATGGCGCAAAGCCACACAGTCCCGGACTCCCGGATCGCTCGTTTCTCCGGTCAGCAAAGCCATCTGCCCAGGAAAGCGCCGCGCTGGCCGGAGAAGCGAGCAATCCGGGAGTCCGGGACTGTGTGGCTTTCGGCCGGGCTAACGGGAGGCGGCGCGAGGCCGGGCGCTGGGGACGTCTGGGAGGGCGAGGAGGCTGATGGCTGCTGCGCACTCCACTCTCTCTCCGGCTCTCTCTCGCTCTTTCTTTTTCTCTCTGTTGCTGGCGTGGTGAACGAGAGAGAAAGAGAGAGAGAGAAAAAGGAGGGGGGAGAGAATGAGAGAAAGAAAGCAAGAGAAAGAGAGGGAAAGAAAGCAAGAGAGAGAGAGAAAGAAAGGGGGGAAGGAGGGAGAGGGAAAGACATAGAGGGAGGGAAGGAGGGAGAGAGAAAGAGAGCAAAAAAGAGAGGAAGAAAGAAAGAAAGAGGGATGGAGAGAAAGAAGGGAAGGAAGGAAGAGAGAGAAAGAGGGAGGGAGAAATAGAGTGAAATGGAGGAAGAGATATTTTTTTTGTCCAAACTTTTCTTTAGCCCCCCCGCCCCCCCCTTCAGTGTTCCCCAGAATTTTGAAAACATGAATAATGTGCCGCGGCTCAAAAAAGGTTGGGAAACACTGGCCTAAATGACTAGATTTGATTAGAAAAGAAGCCATTTAAAAGTTGTACTAGTTAATAGCACTTAAAATACACACAAGAAATTTGAGTAATTATTCTTGTCCAGATGTCAATTGCATTGGAGGCAGCATTGGATGGGTCATGAATATCAAAATTAAGAGAAATAATTATTGTAATGTATTTTCAGATTGATGGTATGTTATTTTGTATATGTGATTGGAGTGAAAAATTAAAAAAAATTCTTGCCTGGAAAAAAAATAATGACATCAGCATGTCACAATTTTATTTTATGAAGATGGAGACAAGAAACCATCAATTTCCCCCCTGTTCTTTTCTTTCTTAAATGAGTGAATGTGGAACGTATCACCTGGTCTATCTAAAGGAAAATCCATCAACTTGTGATGTAGTCTCAGCTGCATTTGTTCTTAGCCAAGAAAACTATAAAGCAGCTTCTGCGGTTTTCTAAGATCAATCAGTGTTAAGGTTAGTGAGCAAGAACAACTTCTAACTTCCTCGGAAAAAACTCTGGAGATGGTTACCTTCAGTGATTGATGTAAAGGAAGAAGAGGTGATAAATTTTGCAAAACGGAGCTCGCTCCTTCTTTCCAATAGACACTTCCGTGTTGCTGTTAAGTTAGGAAAAATAAAGAAAAGAGGTTGATGTTATGATTCCCATTCAATGATGATAAATGTGCAAACCACCAGCGCTGAATAATACAAGCAAAGGTGAGATTACAACAATTATTTACTGCTGAAAGAAAAGGCTTTTTCTAAAAAAAATTCTTCTTGGTTTCCTTCTATAATTATATACCTGAATCAAAATACCTTTTTTGAAAACTATAAACCATTCCGGTAGACAGGCAGATAATGGGTAATAATACATGACAGAAAAATGATAGAAGACATACTGTGGTTC